>NW_025548602.1:0-199288 GCF_905237065.1 Salmo salar
GCTGAACTATTCTCTGCTGAACTATTCTCTAGTATACTATTCTCTGCTGAACATATGCTGTGCTGAACTATTTCTTTAGCTGCTATGCTATTTTCTACTGAACTATTTTCTGCTATGCTGTTCTCCGCTGAACTGTTCTCAGCTGAACTGTTCTCTGTTGTGCTGAACTATTCCCTACTATACTATTTCTCTACTGAACTATTCTCCACTGAACTATACTCTTTATTGTATTTTCTGAACTATTCTCTATTAGGTCTATTCTCTACTGAACTATTCTCCACTGAACTATTCTCTACTGAAATATTCTCTACTGAACTATTCTCTATTGAACTGAACTATTCTCAACTGAACTATTCTCTATTGTACTGAACTATTTCTCTACTGATCTATTCTCTACTGATCTATTCTCTACTGAACTATTTCTCTACTGTACTGAACTATTCTCTACTGAACTATTCTCTACTGAACTATTCTCTACTATACTCTACTGAACTATTCTCTACTGTACTATTTCTCTACTGAACTATTCTTTACTTATACTATTCTCTACTGAACTATTCTCTACTGAACTATTCTCTACTGAAATATTCTCTACTGAACTATTCTCTACTGAACTATTCTCAACTGAACTATTCTCTTATTGTACTGAAGTATTCTCTGCTTGAACTATTCTCTACTGAACTATTCTCTCATATACTATTCTCTACTGAACTATACTGTGCTGAACTATTTCTTTGCTATACTATTTTCTACTGAACTATTTTCTACTATACTATTTTCTACTTATACTATACTCTACTGTACTATTCTCTAATGTACTATTCTCTACTGTACTATTCTCTGCTGTGCTATTCTCTACTGAACTATTCTCTATTGTACTGAACTATTCTCTACTGAACTATTCTCTACTGTACAATTATCTACTGAACAATTCTCAACTGAACTATTCTAAACTATGCTATTCTCTACTGAACTATTCTCTTGCTAATTGAACTATTCTCTTCTGAACTACTCTCTACTGAACTATTCTCTACTGAACCGAACTAAACTATTCTCTACTGAGATTATTCTCTATTGTACTATTCTCTAATGAACTATTCTCTACTGTACTATTCTCTACTGAACTATTCTTTACTATATTATTCTCTACTGAACTATTCTCTACTATTCTCTACTATACTATTCGCTACTGAACTATTCTCTACGGTACTATTCTCTACTGAACTATTCTCTACTGTACTGAACTATTCTCTACTGAACTATTCTCTACTGATCTCTGTTTCTATTCTCTACTGTACTGAACTATTCTCTACTGAACTATTCTCTACTTAACTATTCTCTACTGTACTATTCTCTATTGAACTGAACTATTCTCTACTGAACTATTCTCTACTGAACTATTAGCTACTGAACTATTCTCTACTGAACTATTCTCTACTATACTCTACTGGACTATTCTCTACTATACTATTCTCTACTGAACTATTCTCTGCAATACTATACTCTACTGAACTATTCTCTACTGAACTATTCTCTACTGTGCTATTCTCTACTGAACTATTCTTTTACTATACTATTCTCTTTAACTATTCTCTACTATTCTCTACTATACTATTCTCTACTGAACTATTCTCTACGGTACTATTCTCTACTGAACTATTCTCTACTGTACTGAACTATTCTCTACTGAACTATTCTCTACTGATCTATTTCTCTACTGTCTGAACTATTCTCTACTGAACTATTCTCTACTTAACTATTCTCTACTGTGCTATTCTCTGTTGAACTGAACTATTTCTCTACTGAACTATTCTCTACTGTACAATTCTCTACTGAACTATTCTCTACTGAACTATTCTCTACTATACTATTCTCTGCTGAACTATTCTCTACTGTTACAATTATCTACTGAACTATTCTCTACTGAACTATTCTCTACTGAACTGTTTCTCTACTGTACTTTTCTCTACTGAACTATTTTCTACTGTACAATTCTCTACTGAACTATTCTTTACTATACTATTCTCTACTGAACTGAATTATTCTCTACTGAATAATTACCTACTGAATTATTCTCTGCTGAACTATTCTCTACTGAACTATTCTCTCATATACTATTCTCTACTGAACTATACTGTACTGAACTATTCTTTTACTATACTATTTTCTACTGAACTATTTTCTACTATACTATTCTCTACTGAACTATTCTCAACTGAACTATTCTCTATTGTACTGAACTATTCCCTACTATACTATTCTCTACTGAACTATTCTCCACTGAACTATACTCTATTGTACTGAACTATTCTCTATTGTACTATTCTCTACTGAACTATTCTCCACTGAACTATTCTCTACTGAAATATTCTCTACTGAACTATTCTCTATTGAACTGAACTATTCTCAACTGAACTATTCTCTATTGTACTGAACTATTCTCTACTGATCTATTCTCTACTGATCTATTCTCTACTGAACTATTCTCTACTGTACTGAACTATTCTCTACTGAACTTTTCTCTACTGAACTATTCTCTACTATACTCTACTGAACTATTCTCTACTGTACTATTCTCTACTGAACTATTCTTTACTATACTATTCTCTACTGAACTATTCTCTACTGAACTATTCTCTACTGAAATATTCTCTACTGAACTATTCTCTACTGAACTATTCTCAACTGAACTATTCTCTATTGTACTGAAGTATTCTCTGCTGAACTATTCTCTACTGAACTATTCTCTCATATACTATTCTCTACTGAACTATACTGTACTGAACTATTCTTTACTATACTATTTTCTACTGAACTATTTTCTACTATACTATTTTCTACTATACTATACTCTACTGTACTATTCTCTAATGTACTATTCTCTACTGTACTATTCTCTACTGTGCTATTCTCTACTGAACTATTCTCTATTGTACTGAACTATTCTCTACTGAACTATTCTCTACTGTACAATTATCTACTGAACAATTCTCAACTGAACTATTCTAAACTATGCTATTCTCTACTGAACTATTCTCTACTGAATTGAACTATTCTCTTCTGAACTACTCTCTACTGAACTATTCTCTACTGAACCGAACTAAACTATTCTCTACTGAATTATTCTCTATTGTACTATTCTCTAATGAACTATTCTCTACTGTACTATTCTCTACTGAACTATTCTTTACTATATTATTCTCTACTGAACTATTCTCTACTATTCTCTACTATACTATTCGCTACTGAACTATTCTCTACGGTACTATTCTCTACTGAACTATTCTCTACTGTACTGAACTATTCTCTACTGAACTATTCTCTACTGATCTATTCTATTCTCTACTGTACTGAACTATTCTCTACTGAACTATTCTCTACTTAACTATTCTCTACTGTACTATTCTCTATTGAACTGAACTATTCTCTACTGAACTATTCTCTACTGAACTATTAGCTACTGAACTATTCTCTACTGAACTATTCTTTACTATACTATTCTCTACTGAATTGAACTATTCTCTTCTGAACTACTCTATGCTGAACTATTCTCTACTGTACTGAAATATTCTCTACTGTACTATTCTCTACTGAACTATTCTTTACTATACTATTCTCTATTGAACTATTCTCTACTGTACTATTCTCTATTGAACTGAACTATTCTCTACTGAACTATTCTCTACTTTACTATACTCTACTGAACTATTCTCTACTGAACTATTCTCTACTGTACTATTCTC
This sequence comes from Salmo salar, assembly GCF_905237065.1. Taxonomy (NCBI): domain Eukaryota; kingdom Metazoa; phylum Chordata; class Actinopteri; order Salmoniformes; family Salmonidae; genus Salmo; species Salmo salar. Next base: position 3,744 of record NW_025548602.1, read on the forward strand.
TACTGTACTATTCTCTACTGAACTATTCTTTACTGAACTATTTTCTACTATACTATTCTCTACTATTCTGTACTGAACTATTCTCTACTGAACTATAATCTACTGAACTATTCTCTACTGTAGAATTATCTACTGAACTATTCTCTACTGAACTATTCTCTTCTGAACTACTCTCTACTGAACTATTCTCTACTGTACTGAACTATTCTCAACTGAACTATTCTCTACTGAACTGTTCTCTACTGTACTATTCTCTACTGAACTATTCTCTACTGAACTATTCTCTACTGAACTATTCTATACTATACTATACTATACTGAACTATTCTCCACTGAACTATTCTCTACTGAACTATTCTCTATTGAACTGAACTATTCTCTACTATACTATTCTCTACTGAACTATTCTCTACTGAACTACTCTCTATTGTCCTGAACTATTCACTATTGTACTGAACTATACACTACTGAAATATTCTCTACTGAACTATTCTCCACTGAACTGAACTATTCTCTACTGAATAATTACCTACTGAACTATTCTCTACTGAACTGAACAATTCTCTACTGAACTATTCTCTACTGAACTATTCTCTACTATACTCTACTGAACTATTCTCTACTGAACTATTCTCTACTGATCTATTCTCTACTGTACTGAACTATTCTCTACTGAACTATTCTCTACTGAACTATTCTCTACTGTACTATTCTCTATTGAACTGAACTATTCTCTACTGAACTATTCTCTACTGTACAATTCTCTACTGAACTATTCTCTACTGAACTATTCTCTACTATACTATTCTCTGCTGAACTATTCTCTACAATACTATACTCTACTGAACTATTCTCTACTGAACTATTCTCTACTGAACTATTCTCTACTATACTCTACTGAACTATTCTCTACTGAACTATTCTCTACTATACTATTCTCTACTGAACTATTCTCTACAATACTATACTCTACTGAACTATTCTCTACTGAACTATTCTCTACTGTACTATTCTCTACTGAACTATTCTTTACTATACTATTCTCTACTTAACTATTCTCTACTATTCTCTACTATACTATTCTCTACTGAATTATTCTCTACTGAATAATTACCTACTGAATTATTCTCTGCTGAACTATTCTCTCATATACTATTCTCTACTGAACTATACTGTACTGAACTATTCTTTACTATACTATTTTCTACTGAACTATTTTCTACTATACTATTTTCTACTATACTATTCTCTACTATACTATTCTCTACTGAACTATTCTCTACTGAACTACTCTCTATTGTCCTGAACTATTCACTATTGTACTGAACTATACACTACTGAAATATTCTCTACTGAACTATTCTCCACTGAACTGAACTATTCTCTACTGAATAATTACCTACTGAACTATTCTCTACTGAACTGAACAATTCTCTACTGAACTATTCTCTACTGAACTATTCTCTACTATACTCTACTGAACTATTCTCTACTGAACTATTCTCTACTGATCTATTCTCTACTGTACTGAACTATTCTCTACTGAACTATTCTCTACTTAACTATTTCTCTACTGTACTATTCTCTATTGAACTGAACTATTCTCTACTGAACTATTCTCTACTGTACAATTCTCTACTGAACTATTCTCTACTGAACTATTCTCTACTATACTATTCTCTGCTGAACTATTTCTCTACAGTACTATACTCTACTGAACTATTCTCTACTGAACTATTCTCTACTGAACTATTCTCTGCTATACTCTACTGAACTATTCTCTACTGAACTATTCTCTACTATACTATTCTCTACTGAACTATTCTCTACAATACTATACTCTACTGAACTATTCTCTACTGAACTATTCTCTACTGTACTATTCTCTACTGAACTATTCTTTACTATACTATTCTCTACTTAACTATTCTCTACTATTCTCTACTATACTATTCTCTACTGAATTATTCTCTACTGAATAATTACCTACTGAATTATTCTCTGCTGAACTATTCTCTCATATACTATTCTCTACTGAACTATACTGTACTGAACTATTCTTTACTATACTATTTTCTACTGAACTATTTTCTACTATACTATTTTCTACTATACTATTCTCTACTGTACTATTCTCTACTGAACTATTCTCTACTGAACTATTCTCAACTGAACTATTCTCTATTGTACTGAACTATTCCCTACTATACTATTCTCTACTGAACTATTCTCCACTGAACTATACTCTATTGTACTGAACTATTCTCTATTGTACTATTCTCTACTGAACTATTTCTCCACTGAACTATTCTCTACTGAAATATTCTCTACTGAACTATTCTCTATTGAACTGAACTATTCTCAACTGAACTATTCTCTACTGTACTGAACTATTCTCTACTGAACTATTCTCTACTGAACTATTCTCTACTGAACTATTCTCTACTATACTCTACTGAACTATTCTCTACTGTGCTATTCTCTACTGAACTATTCTTTACTATACTATTCTCTACTGAACTATTCTCTACTGAACTATTCTCTACTGAAATATTCTCTACTGAACTATTCTCTACTGAACTGAACTATTCTCAACTGAACTATTCTCTATTGTACTGAAGTATTCTCTGCTGAACTATTCTCTCATATACTATTCTCTACTGAACTATACTGTACTGAACTATTCTTTACTATACTATTTTCTACTGAACTATTTTCTACTATACTATTTTCTACTATACTATTCTCTACTGTACTATTCTCTAATGTACTATTCTCTACTGTACTATTCTCCACTGTGCTATTCTCTACTGAACTATTCTCTATTGTACTGAACTATTCTCTACTGAACTATTCTCTACTGAACTATTCTCTACTGTACAATTATCTACTGAACAATTCTCAACTGAACTATTTCTGAACTATGCTATTCTCTACTGAACTATTCTCTACTGAATTGAACTGTTTCTCTTCTGAACTACTCTCTACTGAACTATTTCTCTACTGAACCGAACTAAACTATTCTCTACTGAATTATTCTCTATTGTACTATTCTCTATTGAACTATTCTCTACTGTACTATTCTCTACTGTACTATTCTCTACTATATCTATACTCTACTGAAATATTCTCTACTGAACTGAACTATTCTCTACTGAACTATTCTCTATTGTACTGAACTATTCTTTACTATCCTATTCTCTACTGAACTATTAGCTACTGAACTATTCTCTCCTGAAATATTCTCTACTGAACTCTTCTCTACTGAACTGAACTATTCTCTACTGAACTATTCTCTATTGTACTGAACTATTCTCTACTGATCTATTCTCTACTGAAGTATTCTCTACTCTACTGAACTATTCTCTACTATACTATTCTCTATTGTACTGAACTATTCTCTACTGAACTATTCTCTACTGAACTATTCTCTACTGTACTATTCTCTACTGAACTATTCTTTTACTATAATATTCTCTACTGAACTATTTTCTGCTATAGTATTGTCTGCTATACTATTCTCTACTGAACTATTCTCTACTGTACTATTCTCTACTGAACTATTTTCTACTATAGTATTCTCTACTATACTATTCTCTACTGAACTATTCTCTACTGAACTATTCTCTACTGTACTATTCTCTACTGAACTATTCTCTTCTGTGCTATTCTCTACTGAACTATACTGTACTGAACTATTCTCTACTGAACTATTCTCTACTGAATTGAACTGAACTATTCTCTACTGAACTATTCTCTACTGCACTATTCTCTAATGAACTATTCTCTATTGTACTGAACTATTCCCTACTATACTATTCTCTACTGAACTATTCTCCACTGAACTGTTCTCTACTGAACTATTCTCTACTGAACTATTCTCTACTGAACTATTCTCTACTGAACTATTCTCTACTGTACAATTCTGTACTGAACTGAACTATTCTCAACTGAACTATTTCTCTATTGTACTGAAGTATTCTCTGCTGAACTATTCTCTACTGAACTATTCTCTCATATACTATTCTCTACTGAACTATACTGTACTGAACTATTCTTTACTATACTATTTTCTACTGAACTATTCTCCACTGAACTGTTCTCTACTGTAATATTCTCTACTGAACTATTCTCTAATGAACTATTCTCTATTGTACTGAACTATTCCCTACTATACTATTCTCTACTGAACTATTCTCCACTGAACTATTCTCTACTGAACTATTCTCTATTGAACTGAACTATTCTCTACTATACTATTCTCTACTGTACTATTCTCTATTGTACTGAAATATTTCTTTACTATACTATTCTCTACTGAACTATTCTCTACTGAACTATTCTCTACTGAACTGAACTATTTCTCTGCTGAATATTACCTACTGAACTATTCTCTACTGAACTGAACTATTCTCTACTGAACTATTCTCTATTGTACAGAACTATTCTCTACTGATCTATTCTCTACTGAAGTATTTCTCTACTGTACTGAACTATTCTCCACTATACTATTCTCTACTGAACTATTCTCTACTGAACTATTCTCTACTATACTATACTCTACTGAACTATTTCTCTACTGAACTATTCTCTACTGAACTATTCTCTACTGAACTATTCTCTACTGAACTATACTGTACTGAACTATTCTCTAATGGACTATTCTCTATTGTACTGAACTATTCCCTACTATACTATTCTCTACTGAACTATTCTCTACTATACTATTCTCTACTGAACTATTCTCATATACTATACTCTCTACTGAACTATTCTCTACTGAACTATTCTCTACTGTACTATTTCTCTACTGAACTATTCTTTACTGTACTATTCTCTACTTAACTATTCTCTACTATTCTCTGCTATACTATTCTCTACTGAACTATTCTCTACGGTACTATTCTCTACTGAACTATTCTCTACTGTACTGAACTATTTCTCTACTGAACTATTCTCTACTGATCTATTCTCTACTGTACTGAACTATTCTCTACTGAACTATTCTCTACTTAACTATTCTCTACTGTACTATTCTCTATTGAACTGAACTATTTCTCTACTGAACTATTCTCTACTGTACAATTCTCTACTGAACTATTCTCTACTGAACTATTCTCTCTATACTATTCTCTGCTGAACTATTTCTCTACTGTACAATTATCTACTGAACTATTCTCTACTGAACTATTTCTCTGCTGAACTGTTCTCTACTGTACTTTTCTCTACTGAACTATTTTCTACTGTACAATTCTCTACTGAACTATTCTTTACTATACTATTCTCTACTGAACTGAATTATTCTCTACTGAATAATTACCTACTGAATTATTCTCTGCTGAACTATTCTCTACTGAACTATTTCTCTCATATACTATTCTCTACTGAACTATACTGTACTGAACTATTCTTTACTATACTATTTTCTACTGAACTATTTTCTACTATACTATTCTCTGCTGAACTATTCTCAACTGAACTATTCTCTATTGACTGAACTATTCCCTACTATACTATTCTCTACTGAACTATTCTCCACTGAACTATTCTCTATTGTACTGAACTATTCTCTATTGTACTATTCTCTACTGAACTATTCTCCACTGAACTATTCTCTACTGAAATATTCTCTACTGAACTATTCTCTATTGAACTGAACTATTCTCAACTGAACTATTCTCTATTGTACTGAACTATTCTCTACTGATCTATTCTCTACTGATCTATTCTCTACTGAACTATTCTCTACTGTACTGAACTATTCTCTACTGAACTATTCTCTACTGAACTATTCTCTATACTATACTGAACTATTCTCTACTGTACTATTCTCTACTGAACTATTCTTTACTATACTATTCTCTACTGAACTATTCTCTACTGAACTATTCTCTACTGAAATATTCTCTACTGAACTATTCTCTACTGAACTATTCTCAACTGAACTATTCTCTATTGTACTGAAGTATTCTCTGCTGAACTATTCTCTACTGAACTATTTCTCTCATATACTATTCTCTACTGAACTATACTGTACTGAACTATTCTTTACTATACTATTTTCTACTGAACTATTTTCTACTATGCTATTTTCTACTATACTATACTCTGCTGTACTATTCTCTAATGTACTATTCTCTACTGTACTATTCTCTACTGTGCTATTCTCTACTGAACTATTCTCTATTGTACTGAACTATTCTCTACTGAACTATTTCTCTACTGTACAATTATCTCACTGAACTATTTCTCAACTGAACTATTCTAAACTATGCTATTCTCTACTGAACTATTCTCTACTGAATTGAACTATTCTCTTCTGAACTACTCTCTACTGAACTATTCTCTACTGAACTGAACTAAACTATTCTCTACTGAATTATTCTCTATTGTACTATTCTCTAATGAACTATTCTCTACTGTACTATTCTCTACTGAACTATTCTTTACTATATTATTTCTCTACTGAACTATTCTCTACTATTCTCTACTATACTATTCGCTACTGAACTATTCTCTACGGTACTATTCTCTACTGAACTATTCTCTACTGTACTGAACTATTTCTCTACTGAACTATTCTCTACTGATCTTCTATTCTCTACTGTACTGAACTATTCTCTACTGAACTATTCTCTACTGAACTATTCTCTACTGAACTATTCTCTATTGAACTGAACTATTCTCTACTGAACTATTTCTCTACTGAGACTATTCTCTTCTGAACAACTCTATGCTGAACTATTCTCTACTGTACTGAACTATTCTCAACTGAACTATTCTCTACTGAACTATTCTTTACTATACTATTCTCTACTGAATTGAACTATTCTCTACTGTACTATTCTCTACTGAACTATTCTTTACTATACTATTCTCTACTGAACTATTCTCTACTGAACTATTCTCTACTGAAATATTCTCTACTGAACTATTCTCTACTGAACTATTCTCAACTGAACTATTCTCTATTGTACTGAAGTATTCTCTGCTGAACTATTCTCTACTGAACTATTCTCTCATATACTATTCTCTACTGAACTATACTGTACTGAACTATTCTTTACTATACTATTTTCTACTGAACTATTTTCTACTATACTATTTTCTACTATACTATACTCTACTGTACTATTCTCTAATGTACTATTCTCTACTGTACTATTCTCTACTGTGCTATTCTCTACTGAACTATTCTCTATTGTACTGAACTATTCTCTACTGAACTATTCTCTACTGTACAATTATCTACTGAACAATTCTCAACTGAACTATTCTAAACTATGCTATTTCTCTACTGAACTATTCTCTACTGAATTGAACTATTCTCTTCTGAACTACTCTCTACTGAACTATTCTCTACTGAACCGAACTAAACTATTCTCTACTGAATTATTCTCTATTGTACTATTCTCTAATGAACTATTCTCTACTGTACTATTTCTCTACTGAACTATTCTTTACTATATTATTCTCTACTGAACTATTCTCTACTATTCTCTACTATACTATTCGCTACTGAACTATTCTCTACGGTACTATTCTCTACTGAACTATTCTCTACTGTACTGAACTATTCTCTACTGAACTATTTCTCTACTGATCTATTCTATTCTCTACTGTACTGAACTATTTCTCTACTGAACTATTCTCTACTTAACTATTCTCTACTGTACTATTCTCTATTGAACTGAACTATTCTCTACTGAACTATTCTCTACTGAATTGAACTATTCTCTTCTGAACTACTCTATGCTGAACTATTCTCTACTGTACTGAACTATTCTCAACTGAACTATTCTCTACTGAACTATTCTTTACTATACTATTCTCTACTGAATTGAACTATTCTCTTCTGAACTACTCTATGCTGAACTATTCTCTACTGTACTGAAATATTCTCTACTGTACTATTCTCTACTGAACTATTCTTTACTATACTATTTCTCTACTGAACTATTCTCTACTGTACTATTCTCTATTGAACTGAACTATTCTCTACTGAACTATTCTCTACTTTACTATACTCTACTGAACTATTCTCTACTGAACTATTCTCTACTGTACTATTCTCTACTGTACTATTCTCTACTGAACTATTCTTTACTGAACTATTTTCTACTATACTATTCTCTGCTATACTATTCTGTACTGAACTATTCTCTACTGAACTATAATCTACTGAACTATTCTCTACTGTAGGATTATCTACTGAACTATTCTCTACTGAACTATTCTCTACTGAATTGAACTATTCTCTTCTGAACTACTCTCTACTGAACTATTCTCTACTGTACTGAACTATTCTCAACTGAACTATTCTCTACTGAACTGTTCTCTACTGTACTATTCTCTACTGAACTATTCTCTACTGAACTATTCTCTACTGAACTATTCTATACTATACTATACTATACTGAACTATTCTCCACTGAACTATTCTCTACTGAACTATTCTCTATTGAACTGAACTATTCTCTACTATACTATTCTCTACTGAACTATTCTCTACTGAACTACTCTCTATTGTCCTGAACTATTCACTATTGTACTGAACTATACACTACTGAAATATTCTCTACTGAACTATTCTCCACTGAACTGAACTATTCTCTACTGAATAATTACCTACTGAACTATTCTCTACTGAACTGAACAATTCTCTACTGAACTATTCTCTACTGAACTATTCTCTACTATACTCTACTGAACTATTCTCTACTGAACTATTCTCTACTGATCTATTCTCTACTGTACTGAACTATTTCTCTACTGAACTATTCTCTACTTAACTATTCTCTACTGTACTATTCTCTATTGAACTGAACTATTCTCTACTGAACTATTCTCTACTGTACAATTCTCTACTGAACTATTTCTCTACTGAACTATTCTCTACTATACTATTCTCTGCTGAACTATTCTCTACAATACTATACTCTACTGAACTATTCTCTACTGAACTATTCTCTACTGAACTATTCTCTACTATACTCTACTGAACTATTCTCTACTGAACTATTCTCTACTATACTATTCTCTACTGAACTATTCTCTACAATACTATACTCTACTGAACTATTCTCTACTGAACTATTCTCTACTGTACTATTCTCTACTGAACTATTCTTTACTATACTATTCTCTACTTAACTATTCTCTACTATTCTCTACTATACTATTCTCTACTGAATTATTCTCTACTGAATAATTACCTACTGAATTATTCTCTGCTGAACTATTCTCTACTGAACTATTCTCTCATATACTATTCTCTACTGAACTATACTGTACTGAACTATTCTTTACTATACTATTTTCTACTGAACTATTTTCTACTATACTATTTTCTACTATACTATTCTCTACTGTACTATTCTCTACTGAACTATTCTCTACTGAACTATTCTCAACTGAACTATTCTCTATTGTACTGAACTATTCCCTACTATACTATTCTCTACTGAACTATTCTCCACTGAACTATTCTCTACTGAAATATTCTCTACTGAACTATTCTCTATTGAACTGAACTATTCTCAACTGAACTATTCTCTACTGTACTGAACTATTCTCTACTGAACTATTCTCTACTGAACTATTCTCTACTGAACTATTCTCTACTATACTCTACTGAACTATTCTCTACTGTACTATTCTCTACTGAACTATTCTTTACTATACTATTCTCTACTGAACTATTCTCTACTGAACTATTCTCTACTGAAATATTCTCTACTGAACTATTCTCTACTGAACTGAACTATTCTCAACTGAACTATTCTCTATTGTACTGAAGTATTCTCTGCTGAACTATTCTCTCATATACTATTCTCTACTGAACTATACTGTACTGAACTATTCTTTACTATACTATTTTCTACTGAACTATTTTCTACTATACTATTTTCTACTATACTATACTCTACTGTACTATTCTCTAATGTACTATTCTCTACTGTACTATTCTCTACTGTGCTATTCTCTACTGAACTATTTCTCTATTGTACTGAACTATTCTCTACTGTACAATTATCTGCTGAACAATTCTCAACTGAACTATTCTAAACTATGCTATTCTCTACTGAACTATTCTCTACTGAATTGAACTATTCTCTTCTGAACTACTCTCTACTGAACTATTCTCTACTGAACCGAACTAAACTATTCTCTACTGAATTATTCTCTATTGTACTATTCTCTAATGAACTATTCTCTACTGTACTATTCTCTGCTGTACTATTCTCTACTATACTATACTCTACTGAAATATTCTCTACTGAACTGAACTATTCTCTACTGAACTATTCTCTATTGTACTGAACTATTCTTTACTATACTATTCTCTACTGAACTATTAGCTACTGAACTATTCTCTCCTGAAATATTCTCTACTGAACTCTTCTCTACTGAACTGAACTATTCTCTACTGAACTATTCTCTATTGTACTGAACTATTCTCTACTGATCTATTCTCTACTGAAGTATTCTCTACTCTACTGAACTATTCTCTACTATACTATTCTCTATTGTACTGAACTATTCTCTACTGAACTATTCTCTACTGAACTATTCTCTACTGTACTATTCTCTACTGAACTATTCTTTACTATAATATTCTCTACTGAACTATTTTCTACTATAGTATTGTCTACTATACTATTCTCTACTGAACTATTCTCTACTGTACTATTCTCTACTGAACTATTTTCTACTATAGTATTCTCTACTATACTATTCTCTACTGAACTATTCTCTACTGAACTATTCTCTACTGTACTATTCTCTACTGAACTATTTCTCTACTGTGCTATTCTCTACTGAACTATACTGTACTGAACTATTCTCTACTGAACTATTCTCTACTGAATTGAACTGAACTATTCTCTACTGAACTATTTCTCTACTGAACTATTCTCTAATGAACTATTCTCTATTGTACTGAACTATTCCCTACTATACTATTCTCTACTGAACTATTTCTCCACTGAACTGTTCTCTACTGAACTATTCTCTACTGAACTATTCTCTACTGAACTATTCTCTACTGAACTATTCTCTACTGTACTATTCTGTACTGAACTGAACTATTCTCTACTGAACTATTCTCTATTGTACTGAAGTATTCTCTGCTGAACTATTCTCTACTGAACTATTCTCTCATATACTATTCTCTACTGAACTATACTGTACTGAACTATTCTTTACTATACTATTTTCTACTGAACTATTTCTCCACTGAACTGTTCTCTACTGTAATATTCTCTACTGAACTATTCTCTAATGAACTATTCTCTATTGTACTGAACTATTCCCTACTATACTATTCTCTACTGAACTATTCTCCACTGAACTATTCTCTACTGAACTATTCTCTATTGAACTGAACTATTCTCTACTATACTATTCTCTACTGTACTATTCTCTATTGTACTGAACTATTCTTTACTATACTATTCTCTACTGAACTATTCTCTACTGAACTATTCTCTACTGAACTGAACTATTCTCTGCTGAATAATTACCTACTGAACTATTCTCTACTGAACTGAACTATTCTCTACTGAACTATTCTCTATTGTACAGAACTATTCTCTACCGATCTATTCTCTACTGAAGTATTCTCTACTGTACTGAACTATTCTCCACTATACTATTCTCTACTGAACTATTCTCTACTGAACTATTCTCTACTGAACTGAACTATTCTCTGCTGAATAATTACCTACTGAACTATTCTCTACTGTACTGAACTATTCTCTACTATACTATTCTCTACTGAACTATTTCTCTACTGAACTATTCTCTACTGTACTATTCTCTACTGAACTATTCTTTACTATACTATTCTCTACTTAACTATTCTCTACTATTCTCTACTATACTATTCTCTACTGAACTATTCTCTACGGTACTATTCTCTACTGAACTATTCTCTACTGTACTGAACTATTCTCTACTGAACTATTCTCTACTGATCTATTCTCTACTGTACTGAACTATTCTCTACTGAACTATTCTCTACTTAACTATTCTCTACTGTACTATTCTCTATTGAACTGAACTATTCTCTACTGAACTATTCTCTACTGTACAATTCTCTACTGAACTATTCTCTACTGAACTATTCTCTACTATACTATTCTCTGCTGAACTATTCTCTACTGTACAATTATCTACTGAACTATTCTCTACTGAACTATTCTCTACTGAACTGTTCTCTACTGTACTTTTCTCTACTGAACTATTTTCTACTGTACAATTCTCTACTGAACTATTCTTTTACTATACTATTCTCTACTGAACTGAATTATTCTCTACTGAATAATTACCTACTGAATTATTCTCTGCTGAACTATTCTCTACTGAACTATTCTCTCATATACTATTCTCTACTGAACTATACTGTACTGAACTATTCTTTACTATACTATTTTCTACTGAACTATTTTCTACTATACTATTCTCTACTGAACTATTCTCAACTGAACTATTCTCTATTGTACTGAACTATTCCCTACTATACTATTCTCTACTGAACTATTCTCCACTGAACTATACTCTATTGTACTGAACTATTCTCTATTGTACTATTCTCTACTGAACTATTCTCCACTGAACTATTCTCTACTGAAATATTCTCTACTGAACTATTCTCTATTGAACTGAACTATTCTCAACTGAACTATTCTCTGTTGTACTGAACTATTTCTCTACTGATCTATTCTCTACTGATCTATTCTCTACTGAACTATTCTCTACTGTACTGAACTATTCTCTACTGAACTATTCTCTACTGAACTATTCTCTACTATACTCTACTGAACTATTCTCTACTGTACTATTCTCTACTGAACTATTCTTTACTATACTATTCTCTACTGAACTATTCTCTACTGAACTATTCTCTACTGAAATATTCTCTACTGAACTATTCTCTACTGAACTGAACTATTCTCAACTGAACTATTCTCTATTGTACTGAAGTATTCTCTGCTGAACTATTCTCTACTGAACTATTCTCTCATATACTATTCTCTACTGAACTATACTGTACTGAACTATTCTTTACTATACTATTTTCTACTGAACTATTTTTCTACTATACTATTTTCTACTATACTATACTCTACTGTACTATTCTCTAATGTACTATTCTCTACTGTACTATTCTCTACTGTGCTATTCTCTACTGAACTATTCTCTATTGTACTGAACTATTCTCTACTGAACTATTCTCTACTGTACAATTATCTACTGAACAATTCTCAACTGAACTATTCTAAACTATGCTATTCTCTACTGAACTATTCTCTACTGAATTGAACTATTCTCTTCTGAACTACTCTCTACTGAACTATTCTCTACTGTACTGAACTATTCTCAACTGAACTATTCTCTACTGAACTGTTCTCTACTGTACTATTCTCTACTGAACTATTCTCTACTGAACTATTCTCTACTGAACTATTCTATACTATACTATACTATACTGAACTATTCTCCACTGAACTATTCTCTACTGAACTATTCTCTATTGAACTGAACTATTCTCTACTATACTATTCTCTACTGAACTATTCTCTACTGAACTACTCTCTATTGTCCTGAACTATTCACTATTGTACTGAACTATACACTACTGAAATATTCTCTACTGAACTATTTCTCCACTGAACTGAACTATTCTCTACTGAATAATTACCTACTGAACTATTCTCTACTGAACTGAACAATTCTCTACTGAACTATTTCTCTACTGAACTATTCTCTACTGAACTATTCTCTACTATACTCTACTGAACTATTCTCTACTGAACTATTCTCTACTGATCTATTCTCTACTGTACTGAACTATTTCTCTACTGAACTATTCTCTACTTAACTATTCTCTACTGTACTATTCTCTATTGAACTGAACTATTCTCTACTGAACTATTCTCTACTGTACAATTCTCTACTGAACTATTCTCTACTGAACTATTCTCTACTATACTATTCTCTGCTGAACTATTCTCTACAATACTATACTCTACTGAACTATTCTCTACTGAACTATTCTCTACTGAACTATTTCTCTACTATACTCTACTGAACTATTCTCTACTATACTATTCTCTACTGAACTATTCTCTACAATACTATACTCTACTGAACTATTCTCTACTGAACTATTCTCTACTGTACTATTCTCTACTGAACTATTCTTTACTATACTATTCTCTACTTAACTATTCTCTACTATTCTCTACTATACTATTCTCTACTGAACTATTCTCTACGGTACTATTCTCTACTGAACTATTCTCTACTGTACTGAACTATTCTCTACTGAACTATTCTCTACTGATCTATTCTCTACTGTACTGAACTATTCTCTACTGAACTATTCTCTACTTAACTATTCTCTACTGTACTATTCTCTATTGAACTGAACTATTCTCTACTGAACTATTCTCTACTGTACAATTCTCTACTGAACTATTCTCTACTGAACTATTCTCTACTATACTATTCTCTGCTGAACTATTCTCTACTGTACAATTATCTACTGAACTATTCTCTACTGAACTATTCTCTACTGAACTGTTTCTCTACTGTACTTTTCTCTACTGAACTATTTTCTACTGTACAATTCTCTACTGAACTATTCTTTACTATACTATTCTCTACTGAACTGAATTATTCTCTACTGAATAATTACCTACTGAATTATTCTCTGCTGAACTATTCTCTACTGAACTATTCTCTCATATACTATTCTCTACTGAACTATACTGTACTGAACTATTCTTTACTATACTATTTTCTACTGAACTATTTTCTACTATACTATTCTCTACTGAACTATTCTCAACTGAACTATTCTCTATTGTACTGAACTATTCCCTACTATACTATTCTCTACTGAACTATTCTCCACTGAACTATACTCTATTGTACTGAACTATTCTCTATTGTACTATTCTCTACTGAACTATTCTCCACTGAACTATTCTCTACTGAAATATTCTCTACTGAACTATTCTCTATTGAACTGAACTATTCTCAACTGAACTATTCTCTATTGTACTGAACTATTCTCTACTGATCTATTCTCTACTGATCTATTCTCTACTGAACTATTCTCTACTGTACTGAACTATTCTCTACTGAACTATTCTCTACTGAACTATTCTTTACTATACTCTCTACTGAACTATTCTCTACTGTACTATTCTCTACTGAACTATTCTTTACTATACTATTCTCTACTGAACTATTCTCTACTGAACTATTCTCTACTGAAATATTCTCTACTGAACTATTCTCTACTGAACTATTCTCAACTGAACTATTCTCTATTGTACTGAAGTATTCTCTGCTGAACTATTCTCTACTGAACTATTCTCTCATATACTATTCTCTACTGAACTATACTGTACTGAACTATTCTTTACTATACTATTTTCTACTGAACTATTTTCTACTATACTATTTTCTACTATACTATACTCTACTGTACTATTCTCTAATGTACTATTCTCTACTGTACTATTCTCTACTGTGCTATTCTCTACTGAACTATTCTCTATTGTACTGAACTATTCTCTACTGAACTATTCTCTACTGTACAATTATCTACTGAACAATTCTCAACTGAACTATTCTAAACTATGCTATTCTCTACTGAACTATTCTCTACTGAATTGAACTATTCTCTTCTGAACTACTCTCTACTGAACTATTCTCTACTGAACCGAACTAAACTATTCTCTACTGAATTATTCTCTATTGTACTATTCTCTAATGAACTATTCTCTACTGTACTATTCTCTACTGAACTATTCTTTACTATATTATTCTCTACTGAACTATTCTCTACTATTCTCTACTATACTATTCGCTACTGAACTATTCTCTACGGTACTATTCTCTACTGAACTATTCTCTACTGTACTGAACTATTCTCTACTGAACTATTCTCTACTGATCTATTCTATTCTCTACTGTACTGAACTATTCTCTACTGAACTATTCTCTACTTAACTATTCTCTACTGTACTATTCTCTATTGAACTGAACTATTCTCTACTGAACTATTCTCTACTGAACTATTATCTACTGAACTATTCTCTACTGAACTATTCTTTACTATACTATTCTCTACTGAATTGAACTATTCTCTTCTGAACTACTCTATGCTGAACTATTCTCTACTGTACTGAAATATTCTCTACTGTACTATTCTCTACTGAACTATTCTTTACTATACTATTCTCTACTGAACTATTCTCTACTGTACTATTCTCTATTGAACTGAACTATTCTCTACTGAACTATTCTCTACTTTACTATACTCTACTGAACTATTCTCTACTGAACTATTCTCTACTGTACTATTCTCTACTGTACTATTCTCTACTGAACTATTCTTTACTGAACTATTTTCTACTATACTATTCTCTACTATACTATTCTGTACTGAACTATTCTCTACTGAACTATAATCTACTGAACTATTCTCTACTGTAGAATTATCTACTGAACTATTCTCTACTGAACTATTCTCTACTGAATTGAACTATTCTCTTCTGAACTACTCTCTACTGAACTATTCTCTACTGTACTGAACTATTCTCAACTGAACTATTCTCTACTGAACTGTTCTCTACTGTACTATTCTCTACTGAACTATTCTCTACTGAACTATTCTCTACTGAACTATTCTATACTATACTATACTATACTGAACTATTCTCCACTGAACTATTCTCTACTGAACTATTCTCTATTGAACTGAACTATTCTCTACTATACTATTCTCTACTGAACTATTCTCTACTGAACTACTCTCTATTGTCCTGAACTATTCACTATTGTACTGAACTATACACTACTGAAATATTCTCTACTGAACTATTCTCCACTGAACTGAACTATTCTCTACTGAATAATTACCTACTGAACTATTCTCTACTGAACTGAACAATTTCTCTACTGAACTATTCTCTACTGAACTATTCTCTACTATACTCTACTGAACTATTCTCTACTGAACTATTCTCTACTGATCTATTCTCTACTGTACTGAACTATTCTCTACTGAACTATTCTCTACTTAACTATTCTCTACTGTACTATTCTCTATTGAACTGAACTATTCTCTACTGAACTATTCTCTACTGTACAATTCTCTACTGAACTATTCTCTACTGAACTATTCTCTACTATACTATTCTCTGCTGAACTATTCTCTGCAATACTATACTCTACTGAACTATTCTCTACTGAACTATTCTCTACTGAACTATTCTCTACTATACTCTACTGAACTATTCTCTACTGAACTATTCTCTACTATACTATTCTCTACTGAACTATTCTCTACAATACTATACTCTACTGAACTATTCTCTACTGAACTATTCTCTACTGTACTATTCTCTACTGAACTATTCTTTACTATACTATTCTCTACTGAACTATTCTCTACTGAACTATTCTCTACTGAAATATTCTCTACTGAACTATTCTCTACTGAACTGAACTATTCTCAACTGAACTATTCTCTATTGTACTGAAGTATTCTCTGCTGAACTATTCTCTCATATACTATTCTCTACTGAACTATACTGTACTGAACTATTCTTTACTATACTATTTTCTACTGAACTATTTTCTACTATACTATTTTCTACTATACTATTCTCTACTGTACTATTCTCTACTGAACTATTCTCTACTGAACTATTCTCAACTGAACTATTCTCTATTGTACTGAACTATTCTCTACTATACTATTCTCTACTGAACTATTCTCCACTGAACTATTCTCTACTGAAATATTCTCTACTGAACTATTCTCTATTGAACTGAACTATTCTCAACTGAACTATTCTCTACTGTACTGAACTATTCTCTACTGAACTATTCTCTACTGAACTATTCTCTACTGAACTATTTCTCTACTATACTCTACTGAACTATTCTCTACTGTACTATTCTCTACTGAACTATTCTTTACTATACTATTCTCTACTGAACTATTCTCTACTGAACTATTCTCTACTGAAATATTCTCTACTGAACTATTCTCTACTGAACTGAACTATTCTCAACTGAACTATTCTCTATTGTACTGAAGTATTCTCTGCTGAACTATTCTCTCATATACTATTCTCTACTGAACTATACTGTACTGAACTATTCTTTACTATACTATTTTCTACTGAACTATTTTCTACTATACTATTTTCTACTATACTATACTCTACTGTACTATTCTCTAATGTACTATTCTCTACTGTACTATTCTCCACTGTGCTATTCTCTACTGAACTATTCTCTATTGTACTGAACTATTCTCTACTGTACAATTATCTACTGAACAATTCTCAACTGAACTATTCTAAACTATGCTATTCTCTACTGAACTATTCTCTACTGAATTGAACTATTCTCTTCTGAACTACTCTCTACTGAACTATTCTCTACTGAACCGAACTAAACTATTCTCTACTGAATTATTCTCTATTGTACTATTCTCTAATGAACTATTCTCTACTGTACTATTCTCTACTGTACTATTCTCTACTATACTATACTCTACTGAAATATTCTCTACTGAACTGAACTATTCTCTACTGAACTATTCTCTATTGTACTGAACTATTCTTTACTATACTATTCTCTACTGAACTATTAGCTACTGAACTATTCTCTCCTGAAATATTCTCTACTGAACTCTTCTCTACTGAACTGAACTATTCTCTACTGAACTATTCTCTATTGTACTGAACTATTCTCTACTGATCTATTCTCTACTGAGTATTCTCTACTGTACTGAACTATTCTCTACTATACTATTCTCTATTGTACTGAACTATTCTCTACTGAACTATTCTCTACTGAACTATTCTCTACTGTACTATTCTCTACTGAACTATTCTTTACTATAATATTCTCTACTGAACTATTTTCTACTATAGTATTGTCTACTATACTATTCTCTACTGAACTATTCTCTACTGTACTATTCTCTACTGAACTATTTTCTACTATAGTATTCTCTACTATACTATTCTCTACTGAACTATTCTCTACTGAACTATTCTCTACTGTACTATTCTCTACTGAACTATTCTCTACTGTGCTATTTCTCTACTGAACTATACTGTACTGAACTATTCTCTACTGAACTATTCTCTACTGAATTGAACTGAACTATTCTCTACTGAACTATTCTCTACTGAACTATTCTCTAATGAACTATTCTCTATTGTACTGAACTATTCCCTACTATACTATTCTCTACTGAACTATTTCTCCACTGAACTGTTCTCTACTGAACTATTCTCTACTGAACTATTCTCTACTGAACTATTCTCTACTGAACTATTCTCTACTGTACAATTCTGTACTGAACTGAACTATTCTCAACTGAACTATTCTCTATTGTACTGAACTATTCTCTGCTGAACTATTCTCTACTGAACTATTCTCTCATATACTATTCTCTACTGAACTATACTGTACTGAACTATTCTTTACTATACTATTTTCTACTGAACTATTCTCCACTGAACTGTTCTCTGCTGTAATATTCTCTACTGAACTATTCTCTAATGAACTATTCTCTATTGTACTGAACTATTCTCTACTATACTATTCTCTACTGAACTATTCTCTACTGAACTATTCTCTACTGAACTATTCTCTATTGAACTGAACTATTCTCTACTATACTATTCTCTACTGTACTATTCTCTATTGTACTGAAATATTTCTTTACTATACTATTCTCTACTGAACTATTCTCTACTGAACTATTCTCTACTGAACTGAACTATTCTCTGCTGAATAATTACCTACTGAACTATTCTCTACTGAACTGAACTATTCTCTACTGAACTATTCTCTATTGTACAGAACTATTCTCTACTGATCTATTCTCTACTGAACTATTCTCTACTGTACTGAACTATTCTCTACTATACTATTCTCTACTGAACTATTCTCTACTGAACTATTCTCTACTGAACTATTCTCTGCTGAACTATTCTCTACTGAACTATTCTCTGTACTGAACTATTCTCTACTATACTATTCTCTACTGAACTATTCTCTACTGAACTATTCTCTACTGTACTATTCTCTACTGAACTATTCTTTACTATACTATTCTCTACTGAACTATTCTCTACTATTCTCTACTATACTATTCTCTACTGAACTATTCTCTACGGGTACTATTCTCTACTGAACTATTCTCTACTGTACTGAACTATTCTCTACTGAACTATTCTCTACTGATCTATTCTCTACTGTACTGAACTATTCTCTACTGAACTATTCTCTACTTAACTATTCTCTACTGTACTATTCTCTATTGAACTGAACTATTCTCTACTGAACTATTCTCTACTGTACAATTCTCTACTGAACTATTCTCTACTGAACTATTCTCTACTATACTATTCTCTGCTGAACTATTCTCTACTGTACAATTATCTACTGAACTATTCTCTACTGAACTATTCTCTACTGAACTGTTCTCTACTGTACTTTTCTCTACTGAACTATTTTCTACTGTACAATTCTCTACTGAACTATTCTTTACTATACTATTCTCTACTGAACTGAATTATTCTCTACTGAATAATTACCTACTGAATTATTCTCTGCTGAACTATTCTCTACTGAACTATTCTCTCATATACTATTCTCTACTGAACTATACTGTACTGAACTATTCTTTACTATACTATTTTCTACTGAACTATTTTCTACTATACTATTCTCTACTGAACTATTCTCAACTGAACTATTCTCTATTGTACTGAACTATTCCCTACTATACTATTCTCTACTGAACTATTCTCCACTGAACTATACTCTATTGTACTGAACTATTCTCTATTGTACTATTCTCTACTGAACTATTCTCCACTGAACTATTCTCTACTGAAATATTCTCTACTGAACTATTCTCTATTGAACTGAACTATTCTCAACTGAACTATTCTCTATTGTACTGAACTATTCTCTACTGATCTATTCTCTACTGATCTATTCTCTACTGAACTATTCTCTACTGTACTGAACTATTCTCTACTGAACTATTCTCTACTGAACTATTCTCTACTATACTCTACTGAACTATTCTCTACTGTACTATTCTCTACTGAACTATTCTTTACTATACTATTCTCTACTGAACTATTCTCTACTGAACTATTCTCTACTGAAATATTCTCTACTGAACTATTCTCTACTGAACTGAACTATTCTCAACTGAACTATTCTCTATTGTACTGAAGTATTCTCTGCTGAACTATTCTCTACTGAACTATTCTCTCATATACTATTCTCTACTGAACTATACTGTACTGAACTATTCTTTACTATACTATTTTCTACTGAACTATTTTCTACTATACTATTTTCTGCTATACTATACTCTACTGTACTATTCTCTAATGTACTATTCTCTACTGTACTATTCTCTACTGTGCTATTCTCTACTGAACTATTCTCTATTGTACTGAACTATTCTCTACTGAACTATTCTCTACTGTACAATTATCTACTGAACAATTCTCAACTGAACTATTCTAAACTATGCTATTCTCTACTGAACTATTCTCTACTGAATTGAACTATTCTCTTCTGAACTACTCTCTACTGAACTATTCTCTACTGAACCGAACTAAACTATTCTCTACTGAATTATTCTCTATTGTACTATTCTCTAATGAACTATTCTCTACTGTACTATTCTCTACTGAACTATTCTTTACTATATTATTCTCTACTGAACTATTCTCTACTATTCTCTACTATACTATTCGCTACTGAACTATTCTCTACGGTACTATTCTCTACTGAACTATTCTCTACTGTACTGAACTATTCTCTACTGAACTATTCTCTACTGATCTATTCTATTCTCTACTGTACTGAACTATTTCTCTACTGAACTATTCTCTACTTAACTATTCTCTACTGTACTATTCTCTATTGAACTGAACTATTCTCTACTGAACTATTCTCTACTGAATTGAACTATTCTCTTCTGAACTACTCTATGCTGAACTATTCTCTACTGTACTGAACTATTCTCTACTGAACTATTCTCTACTGAACTATTCTTTACTATACTATTCTCTACTGAACTATTCTCTA
Source organism: Salmo salar (assembly GCF_905237065.1). NCBI lineage: Eukaryota > Metazoa > Chordata > Actinopteri > Salmoniformes > Salmonidae > Salmo > Salmo salar. The sequence continues at coordinate 25,911 of NW_025548602.1, forward strand.
CTGTACTATTCTCTATTGAACTGAACTATTCTCTACTGAACTATTCTCTACTTTACTATACTCTACTGAACTATTCTCTACTGAACTATTCTCTACTGTACTATTCTCTACTGTACTATTCTCTACTGAACTATTCTTTACTGAACTATTTTCTACTATACTATTCTCTACTATACTATTCTGTACTGAACTATTCTCTACTGAACTATAATCTACTGAACTATTCTCTACTGTAGAATTATCTACTGAACTATTCTCTACTGAACTATTCTCTACTGAATTGAACTATTCTCTTCTGAACTACTCTCTACTGAACTATTCTCTACTGTACTGAACTATTCTCAACTGAACTATTCTCTACTGAACTGTTCTCTACTGTACTATTCTCTACTGAACTATTCTCTACTGAACTATTCTCTACTGAACTATTCTATACTATACTATACTATACTGAACTATTCTCCACTGAACTATTCTCTACTGAACTATTCTCTATTGAACTGAACTATTCTCTACTATACTATTTCTCTACTGAACTATTCTCTACTGAACTACTCTCTATTGTCCTGAACTATTCACTATTGTACTGAACTATACACTACTGAAATATTCTCTACTGAACTATTTCTCCACTGAACTGAACTATTCTCTACTGAATAATTACCTACTGAACTATTCTCTACTGAACTGAACAATTCTCTACTGAACTATTCTCTACTGAACTATTCTCTACTGAACTATTCTCTACTATACTCTACTGAACTATTCTCTACTGAACTATTCTCTACTGATCTATTCTCTACTGTACTGAACTATTCTCTACTGAACTATTCTCTACTTAACTATTCTCTACTGTACTATTCTCTATTGAACTGAACTATTCTCTACTGAACTATTCTCTACTGTACAATTCTCTACTGAACTATTCTCTACTGAACTATTCTCTACTATACTATTCTCTGCTGAACTATTCTCTACAATACTATACTCTACTGAACTATTCTCTACTGAACTATTCTCTACTGAACTATTCTCTACTATACTCTACTGAACTATTCTCTACTATACTATTCTCTACTGAACTATTCTCTGCAATACTATACTCTACTGAACTATTCTCTACTGAACTATTCTCTACTGTACTATTCTCTACTGAACTATTCTTTACTATACTATTCTCTACTTAACTATTCTCTACTATTCTCTACTATACTATTCTCTACTGAACTATTCTCTACTGGTACTATTCTCTACTGAACTATTCTCTACTGTACTGAACTATTCTCTACTGAACTATTCTCTACTGATCTATTCTCTACTGTACTGAACTATTCTCTACTGAACTATTTCTCTACTTAACTATTCTCTACTGTACTATTCTCTATTGAACTGAACTATTCTCTACTGAACTATTCTCTACTGTACAATTTCTCTACTGAACTATTCTCTACTGAACTATTCTCTACTATACTATTCTCTGCTGAACTATTCTCTACTGTACAATTATCTACTGAACTATTCTCTACTGAACTATTCTCTACTGAACTGTTCTCTACTGTACTTTTCTCTACTGAACTATTTTCTACTGTACAATTTCTCTACTGAACTATTCTTTACTATACTATTCTCTACTGAACTGAATTATTCTCTACTGAATAATTACCTACTGAATTATTCTCTGCTGAACTATTCTCTACTGAACTATTCTCTCATATACTATTCTCTACTGAACTATACTGTACTGAACTATTCTTTACTATACTATTTTCTACTGAACTATTTTCTACTATACTATTCTCTACTGAACTATTCTCAACTGAACTATTCTCTATTGTACTGAACTATTCCCTACTATACTATTCTCTACTGAACTATTCTCCACTGAACTATACTCTATTGTACTGAACTATTCTCTATTGTACTATTCTCTACTGAACTATTCTCCACTGAACTATTCTCTACTGAAATATTCTCTACTGAACTATTCTCTATTGAACTGAACTATTCTCAACTGAACTATTCTCTGTTGTACTGAACTATTCTCTACTGATCTATTCTCTACTGATCTATTCTCTACTGAACTATTCTCTACTGTACTGAACTATTCTCTACTGAACTATTCTCTACTGAACTATTCTCTACTATACTCTACTGAACTATTCTCTACTGTACTATTCTCTACTGAACTATTCTTTACTATACTATTCTCTACTGAACTATTCTCTACTGAACTATTCTCTACTGAAATATTCTCTACTGAACTATTCTCTACTGAACTATTCTCAACTGAACTATTCTCTATTGTACTGAAGTATTCTCTGCTGAACTATTCTCTACTGAACTATTCTCTCATATACTATTCTCTACTGAACTATACTGTACTGAACTATTCTTTACTATACTATTTTCTACTGAACTATTTTCTACTATACTATTTTCTACTATACTATACTCTACTGTACTATTCTCTAATGTACTATTCTCTACTGTACTATTCTCTACTGTGCTATTCTCTACTGAACTATTCTCTATTGTACTGAACTATTCTCTACTGAACTATTCTCTACTGTACAATTATCTACTGAACAATTCTCAACTGAACTATTCTAAACTATGCTATTCTCTACTGAACTATTCTCTACTGAATTGAACTATTCTCTTCTGAACTACTCTCTACTGAACTATTCTCTACTGAACCGAACTAAACTATTCTCTGCTGAATTATTCTCTATTGTACTATTCTCTAATGAACTATTCTCTACTGTACTATTCTCTACTGAACTATTCTTTACTATATTATTCTCTACTGAACTATTCTCTACTATTCTCTACTATACTATTCGCTACTGAACTATTCTCTACGGTACTATTCTCTACTGAACTATTCTCTACTGTACTGAACTATTCTCTACTGAACTATTCTCTACTGATCTGTTCTATTCTCTACTGTACTGAACTATTCTCTACTGAACTATTCTCTACTTAACTATTCTCTACTGTACTATTCTCTATTGAACTGAACTATTCTCTACTGAACTATTCTCTACTGAACTATTCGCTACTGAACTATTCTCTACTGAACTATTCTTTGCTATACTATTCTCTACTGAATTGAACTATTCTCTTCTGAACTACTCTATGCTGAACTATTCTCTACTGTGCTGAAATATTCTCTACTGTACTATTCTCTACTGAACTATTCTTTTGCTATACTATTCTCTATTGAACTATTCTCTACTGTACTATTCTTTATTGAACTGAACTATTCTCTACTGAACTATTCTCTACTTTACTATACTCTACTGAACTATTCTCTACTGAACTATTTCTCTACTGTACTATTCTCTACTGTACTATTCTCTACTGAACTATTCTTTACTGAACTATTTTCTACTATACTATTCTCTACTATACTATTCTGTACTGAACTATTCTCTACTGAACTATAATCTACTGAACTATTCTCTACTGTAGAATTATCTACTGAACTATTCTCTACTGAACTATTCTCTTCTGAACTACTCTCTACTGAACTATTCTCTACTGTACTGAACTATTCTCAACTGAACTATTCTATACTATACTATACTATACTGAACTATTCTCCACTGAACTATTCTCTACTGAACTATTCTCTATTGAACTGAACTATTCTCTACTATACTATTCTCTACTGAACTATTCTCTACTGAACTACTCTCTATTGTCCTGAACTATTCACTATTGTACTGAACTATACACTACTGAAATATTCTCTACTGAACTATTCTCCACTGAACTGAACTATTCTCTACTGAATAATTACCTACTGAACTATTCTCTACTGAACTGAACAATTCTCTACTGAACTATTCTCTACTGAACTATTCTCTACTATACTCTACTGAACTATTCTCTACTGAACTATTCTCTACTGATCTATTCTCTACTGTACTGAACTATTCTCTACTGAACTATTCTCTACTTAACTATTCTCTACTGTACTATTCTCTATTGAACTGAACTATTCTCTACTGAACTATTCTCTACTGTACAATTCTCTACTGAACTATTCTCTACTGAACTATTCTCTACTATACTATTCTCTGCTGAACTATTCTCTACAATACTATACTCTACTGAACTATTCTCTACTGAACTATTCTCTACTGAACTATTCTCTACTATACTCTACTGAACTATTCTCTACTGAACTATTCTCTACTATACTATTCTCTACTGAACTATTCTCTACAATACTATACTCTACTGAACTATTCTCTACTGAACTATTCTCTACTGTACTATTCTCTACTGAACTATTCTTTACTATACTATTCTCTACTTAACTATTCTCTACTATTCTCTACTATACTATTCTCTACTGAATTATTCTCTACTGAATAATTACCTACTGAATTATTCTCTGCTGAACTATTCTCTACTGAACTATTCTCTCATATACTATTCTCTACTGAACTATACTGTACTGAACTATTCTTTACTATACTATTTTCTACTGAACTATTTTCTACTATACTATTTTCTACTATACTATTCTCTACTGTACTATTCTCTACTGAACTATTCTCTACTGAACTATTCTCAACTGAACTATTCTCTATTGTACTGAACTATTCCCTACTATACTATTCTCTACTGAACTATTCTCCACTGAACTATACTCTATTGTACTGAACTATTCTCTATTGTACTATTCTCTACTGAACTATTCTCCACTGAACTATTCTCTACTGAAATATTCTCTACTGAACTATTCTCTATTGAACTGAACTATTCTCAACTGAACTATTCTCTACTGTACTGAACTATTCTCTACTGAACTATTTCTCTACTGAACTATTCTCTACTGAACTATTCTCTACTATACTCTACTGAACTATTTCTCTACTGTACTATTCTCTACTGAACTATTCTTTACTATACTATTCTCTACTGAACTATTCTCTACTGAACTATTCTCTACTGAAATATTCTCTACTGAACTATTCTCTACTGAACTGAACTATTCTCAACTGAACTATTCTCTATTGTACTGAAGTATTCTCTGCTGAACTATTCTCTCATATACTATTCTCTACTGAACTATACTGTACTGAACTATTCTTTACTATACTATTTTCTACTGAACTATTTTCTACTATACTATTTTCTACTATACTATACTCTACTGTACTATTCTCTAATGTACTATTCTCTACTGTACTATTCTCCACTGTGCTATTCTCTACTGAACTATTCTCTATTGTACTGAACTATTCTCTACTGAACTATTCTCTACTGAACTATTCTCTACTGTACAATTATCTACTGAACAATTCTCAACTGAACTATTCTAAACTATGCTATTCTCTACTGAACTATTCTCTACTGAATTGAACTATTCTCTTCTGAACTACTCTCTACTGAACTATTCTCTACTGAACCGAACTAAACTATTCTCTACTGAATTATTCTCTATTGTACTATTCTCTAATGAACTATTCTCTACTGTACTATTCTCTACTGTACTATTCTCTACTATACTATACTCTACTGAAATATTCTCTACTGAACTGAACTATTCTCTACTGAACTATTCTCTGTTGTACTGAACTATTCTTTACTATCCTATTCTCTACTGAACTATTAGCTACTGAACTATTCTCTCCTGAAATATTCTCTACTGAACTCTTCTCTACTGAACTGAACTATTCTCTACTGAACTATTCTCTATTGTACTGAACTATTCTCTACTGATCTATTCTCTACTGAAGTATTCTCTACTCTACTGAACTATTCTCTACTATACTATTCTCTATTGTACTGAACTATTCTCTACTGAACTATTCTCTACTGAACTATTCTCTACTGTACTATTCTCTACTGAACTATTCTTTACTATAATATTCTCTACTGAACTATTTTCTACTATAGTATTGTCTACTATACTATTCTCTACTGAACTATTCTCTACTGTACTATTCTCTACTGAACTATTTTCTACTATAGTATTCTCTACTATACTATTCTCTACTGAACTATTCTCTACTGAACTATTCTCTACTGTACTATTCTCTACTGAACTATTCTCTACTGTGCTATTCTCTACTGAACTATACTGTACTGAACTATTCTCTACTGAACTATTCTCTACTGAATTGAACTGAACTATTCTCTACTGAACTATTCTCTACTGCACTATTCTCTAATGAACTATTCTCTATTGTACTGAACTATTCCCTACTATACTATTCTCTACTGAACTATTCTCCACTGAACTGTTCTCTACTGAACTATTCTCTACTGAACTATTCTCTACTGAACTATTCTCTACTGTACAATTCTGTACTGAACTGAACTATTCTCAACTGAACTATTCTCTATTGTGCTGAAGTATTCTCTGCTGAACTATTCTCTACTGAACTATTCTCTCATATACTATTCTCTACTGAACTATACTGTACTGAACTATTCTTTACTATACTATTTTCTACTGAACTATTCTCCACTGAACTGTTCTCTACTGTAATATTCTCTACTGAACTATTCTCTAATGAACTATTCTCTATTGTACTGAACTATTCCCTACTATACTATTCTCTACTGAACTATTCTCCACTGAACTATTCTCTACTGAACTATTCTCTATTGAACTGAACTATTCTCTACTATACTATTCTCTACTGTACTATTCTCTATTGTACTGAAATATTCTTTACTATACTATTCTCTACTGAACTATTCTCTACTGAACTATTCTCTACTGAACTGAACTATTCTCTGCTGAATAATTACCTACTGAACTATTCTCTACTGAACTGAACTATTCTCTACTGAACTATTCTCTATTGTACAGAACTATTCTCTACCGATCTATTCTCTACTGAAGTATTCTCTACTGTACTGAACTATTCTCCACTATACTATTCTCTACTGAACTATTCTCTACTGAACTATTCTCTACTATACTATACTCTACTGAACTATTCTCTACTGAACTATTCTCTACTGAACTATTCTCTACTGAACTATTCTCTACTGAACTATACTGTACTGAACTATTCTCTAATGGACTATTCTCTATTGTACTGAACTATTCCCTACTATACTATTCTCTACTGAACTATTCTCTACTGTACTATTCTCTATTGTACTGAACTATTCTCTACTATACTATTCTCTACTGAACTATTAGCTACTGAACTATTCTCTACTGAACTGAACTATTCTCTACTGAATAATTATCTACTGAACTATTCTCTACTGATCTGAACTATTCTCTACTGAAATATTCTCTATTGTACTGAACTATTCTCTACTGAAATATTCTCCATTGTACTGAACTATTCTCTACTGATCTATTCTCTACTGTACTGAACTATTCTCTACTATACTATTCTCTATTGAACTGAACTATTCTCTACTATACTATTCTCTACTGAACTATTCTCTACTGAACTGAACTATTCTTTAATGAACTATTCTCTACTGAACTATTCTCTACTGAACTATTCTCTATTGTACTGAACTATTCTCTACTATACTATTCTCTGCTGTACTATTCTCTACTGAACTATTCTTTTACTATACTATTCTCTACTGAACTATTCTCTACTGTACTATTCTCTACTGAACTGTTCTTTACTATACTATTCTCTACTGAACTATTCTTTTACTATACTATTCTCTACTGAACTATTCTCTACTATAGTATTCTCTACTATACTATTCTCTACTGAACTATTCTCTACTGAACTATTCTATAATGAACTATTCTCTATTGTACTGAACTATTCTCTACTATACTATTCTCTATTGTACTGAACTATTCTCTACTATGCTATTCTCTACTGAACTATTCTCTACTGAACTATTCTCTACTGATCTATTCTCTACTGAACTATTCTCTACTGTACTGAACTATTCTCTACTATACTATTCTCTATTGTACTGAACTATTCTCTACTATAGTATTCTCTACTGAACTATTCTCTACTGAACTAGTTCTCTAATTTACTCTTCTCTACTGAACTATACTGTACTGAACTATTCTCTACTATACTATTCTCTGCTGAACTATTCTCCACTGAACAATTATCTACTGAACTATTCTCTATTGTACTGAACTATTCTCTATTGTACTGAACTATTCTCTACTATGCTATTCTCTACTTAACTATTCTCTACTGTACTATTCTCTATTGAACTGAACTATTCTCTACTATACTATTCTCTACTGAACTATTCTCTACTGAACTATTCTCCAATGAACTATTCTCTATTGTACTGAACTATTCTCTACTATACTATTCTCTACTGAACTATTCTCTACTGAACTACTCTCTATTGTCCTGAACTATTCACTATTGTACTGAACTATTCTCTACTGAAATATTCTCTACTGAACTATTCTCTACTGAACTGAACAATTCTCTACTGAACTATTCTCTACTATACTCTACTGAACTATTCTCTACTGAACTATTCTCTACTATACTATTCTCTACTGAACTATTCTCTGCTATTCTTATGAACTATTCTCTACTATACTATACTCTACTGAACTATTCTCTACTGAACTATTCTGTACTGTACTATTCTCTACTGAACTATTCTCTACTGAACTGAACTATTCTTTAATGAACTATTCTCTACTGAACTATTCTCTACTGAACTATTCTTTACTATACTATTCTCTACTGAACTATTCTCTACTGTACTATTCTCTACTGAACTGTTCTTTACTATACTATTCTCTACTGAACTATTCTTTTACTATACTATTCTCTACTGAACTATTCTCTACTATACTATTCTCTACTATACTATTCTCTACTGAACTATTCTCTACTGAACTATTCTCTACTGAACTATTCTCTATTGTACTGAACTATTCTCTACTATACTATTCTCTATTGTACTGAACTATTCTCTACTATGCTATTCTCTACTGAACTATTCTCTACTGAACTATTCTCTACTGATCTATTCTCTACTGAACTATTCTCTACTGTACTGAACTATTCTCTACTATACTATTCTCTATTGTACTGAACTATTCTCTACTATACTATTATCTACTGAACTATTCTCTACTATACTACTCTCTACTGAACCATTCTCTACTATAGTATTCTCTACTGAACTATTCTCTACTGAACTATTCTCTAATTTACTATTCTCTACTGAAGTATACTGTACTGAACTATTCTCTACTGAACTATTCTCTACTGAACTATTCTCTACTATACTATTCTCTGCTGAACTATTCTCTACTGAACTATTCTCTACTATACTATTCTCTGCTGAACTATTCTCTACTGTACAATTATCTACTGAACTATTCTCTACTGAACTATTCTCTACTGAACTGTTCTCTACTGTACTTTTCTCTACTGAACTATTTTCTACTGTACAATTCTCTACTGAACTATTCTTTACTATACTATTCTCTACTGAACTGAATTATTCTCTACTGAATAATTACCTACTGAATTATTCTCTGCTGAACTATTCTCTACTGAACTATTCTCTCATATACTATTCTCTACTGAACTATACTGTACTGAACTATTCTTTACTATACTATTTTCTACTGAACTATTTTCTACTATACTATTTTCTACTATACTATTCTCTAATGTACTATTCTCTACTGAACTATTCTCTACTGAACTATTCTCAACTGAACTATTCTCTATTGTACTGAACTATTCCCTACTATACTATTCTCTACTGAACTATTCTCCACTGAACTATACTCTATTGTACTGAACTATTCTCTATTGTACTATTCTCTACTGAACTATTCTCCACTGAACTATTCTCTACTGAAATATTCTCTACTGAACTATTCTCTATTGAACTGAACTATTCTCAACTGAACTATTCTCTATTGTACTGAACTATTCTCTACTGATCTATTCTCTACTGATCTATTCTCTACTGAACTATTCTCTACTGTACTGAACTATTCTCTACTGAACTATTCTCTACTGAACTATTCTCTACTATACTCTACTGAACTATTCTCTACTGTACTATTCTCTACTGAACTATTCTTTACTATACTATTCTCTACTGAACTATTCTCTACTGAACTATTCTCTACTGAAATATTCTCTACTGAACTATTCTCTACTGAACTGAACTATTCTCTACTGAACTATTCTCTATTGTACTGAAGTATTCTCTGCTGAACTATTCTCTACTGAACTATTCTCTCATATACTATTCTCTACTGAACTATACTGTACTGAACTATTCTTTACTATACTATTTTCTACTGAACTATTTTCTACTATACTATTTTTCTGCTATACTATACTCTACTGTACTATTCTCTAATGTACTATTCTCTACTGTACTATTCTCTGCTGTGCTATTCTCTACTGAACTATTCTCTATTGTACTGAACTATTCTCTACTGAACTATTCTCTACTGAACTATTCTCTACTGTACAATTATCTGCTGAACAATTCTCAACTGAACTATTCTAAACTATGCTATTCTCTACTGAACTATTCTCTACTGAATTGAACTATTCTCTTCTGAACTACTCTCTACTGAACTATTCTCTACTGAACCGAACTAAACTATTCTCTACTGAATTATTCTCTATTGTACTATTCTCTAATGAACTATTCTCTACTGTACTATTCTCTACTGTACTATTCTCTACTATACTATACTCTACTGAAATATTCTCTACTGAACTGAACTATTCTCTACTGAACTATTCTCTATTGTACTGAACTATTCTTTACTATCCTATTCTCTACTGAACTATTAGCTACTGAACTATTCTCTCCTGAAATATTCTCTACTGAACTAGTCTCTAATTTACTATTCTCTACTGAACTATACTGTACTGAACTATTCCCTACTATACTATTCTCTGCTGAACTATTCTCCACTGAACAATTATCTACTGAACTATTCTCTATTGTACTGAACTATTCTCTATTGTACTGAACTATTCTCTACTATGCTATTCTCTACTTAACTATTCTCTACTGTACTATTCTCTATTGAACTGAACTATTCTCTACTATACTATTCTCTACTGAACTATTCTCTACTGAACTATTCTCCAATGAACTATTCTCTATTGTACTGAACTATTCCCTACTATACTATTCTCTACTGAACTATTCTCTACTGAACTACTCTCTATTGTCCTGAACTATTCACTATTGTACTGAACTATACACTACTGAAATATTCTCTACTGAACTATTCTCCACTGAACTGAACTATTCTCTACTGAATAATTACCTACTGAACTATTCTCTACTGAACTGAACAATTCTCTACTGAACTATTCTCTACTATACTCTACTGAACTATTCTCTACTGAACTATTCTCTACTATACTATTCTCTACTGAACTATTCTCTACTGAACTATTCTCTACTGAACTATTCTCTACAATACTATACTCTACTGAACTATTCTCTACTGAACTATTCTCTACTGTACTATTCTCTACTGAACTATTCTCTACTGAACTGAACTATTCTTTAATGAACTATTCTCTACTGAACTATTCTCTACTGAACTATTCTTTTACTATACTATTCTCTACTGAACTATTCTCTACTGTACTATTCTCTACTGAACTGTTCTTTACTATACTATTCTCTACTGAACTATTCTTTACTATACTATTCTCTACTGAACTATTCTCTACTATAGTATTCTCTACTATACTATTCTCTACTGAACTATTCTCTACTGAACTATTCTATAATGAACTATTCTCTATTGTACTGAACTATTCCCTACTATACTATTCTCTATTGTACTGAACTATTCTCTACTATGCTATTCTCTACTGAACTATTCTCTACTGAACTATTCTCTACTGATCTATTCTCTACTGAACTATTCTCTACTGTACTGAACTATTCTGTACTATACTATTCTCTATTGTACTGAACTATTCTCTACTATACTATTATCTACTGAACTATTCTCTACTATACTACTCTCTACTGAACTATTCTCTACTATAGTATTCTCTACTGAACTATTCTCTACTGAACTATTCTCTAATTTACTATTCTCTACTGAAGTATACTGTACTGAACTATTCTCTACTGAACTATTCTCTAATGAACTATTCTCTAATGAACTATTCTCTACTGAACTATTCCCTACTATACTATTCTCTGCTGAACTATTCTCCACTGAACAATTATCTACTGAACTGTTCTCTACTGTACTATTCTCTATTGTACTGAACTATTCTCTATTGTACTGAACTATTCTCTACTATGCTATTCTCTACTTAACTATTCTCTACTGTACTATTCTCTATTGAACTGAACTATTCTCTACTATACTATTCTCTACTGAACTATTCTCTACTGAACTATTCTCCAATGAACTATTCTCTATTGTACTGAACTATTCCCTACTATACTATTCTCTACTGAACTATTCTCTACTGAACTACTCTCTATTGTCCTGAACTATTCACTATTGTACTGAACTATACACTACTGAAATATTCTCTACTGAACTATTCTCCACTGAACTGAACTATTCTCTACTGAATAATTACCTACTGAACTATTCTCTACTGAACTGAACAATTCTCTACTGAACTATTCTCTACTATACTCTACTGAACTATTCTCTACTGAACTATTCTCTACTATACTATTCTCTACTGAACTATTCTCTACTGAACTATTCTCTACTGAACTATTCTCTACAATACTATACTCTACTGAACTATTCTCTACTGAACTATTCTCTACTGTACTATTCTCTACTGAACTATTCTCTACTGTACTGAACTATTCTCTACTGAACTATTCTCTACTGATCTATTCTCTACTGTACTGAACTATTCTCTACTTAACTATTCTCTACTGTACTATTCTCTATTGAACTGAACTATTCTCTACTGAACTATTCTCTACTGTACAATTCTCTACTGAACTATTCTCTACTGAACTATTCTCTACTGAACTGTTCTCTACTGTACTTTTCTCTACTGAACTATTCTCTACTGAACTATTTTCTACTGTACAATTCTCTACTGAACTATTCTTTACTATACTATTCTCTACTGAACTGAATTATTCTCTACTGAATAATTACCTACTGAATTATTCTCTGCTGAACTATTCTCTACTGAACTATTCTCTCATATAGTATTCTCTACTGAAATATACTGTACTGAACTATTCTTTACTATACTATTTTCTACTGAACTATTTTCTACTATACTATTCTCTACTATACTATTCTCTATTGTACTGAACTATTCTCTACTGTAACTATTCTCTACTGTACTATTCTCTATTGAACTGAACTATTCTCTACTGAACTATTCTCTACTGTACAAATCTCTACTGAACTATTCTCTACTGAACTATTCTCTACTGAACTGTTCTCTACTGTACTTTTCTCTACTGAACTATTCTCTACTGAACTATTTTCTACTGTACAATTCTCTACTGAACTATTCTTTACTATACTATTCTCTACTGAACTGAATTATTCTCTACTGAATAATTACCTACTGAATTATTCTCTGCTGAACTATTCTCTACTGAACTATTCTCTCGTATAGTATTCTCTACTGAAATATACTGTACTGAACTATTCTTTACTATACTATTTTCTACTGAACTATTTTCTACTATACTATTCTCTACTATACTATTCTCTATTGTACTGAACTATTCTCTACTGAACTATTCTCTACTGAACTATTCTCTACTGTACTATTCTCTACTGAACTATTCTTTACTATAATATTCTCTACTGAACTATTTTCTACTATAGTATTCTCTACTATACTATTCTCTACTGAACTATTCTCTACTGTACTATTCTCTACTGAACTATTTTCTACTGAACTATTCTCTACTGTACAATTATCTACTGAACAATTCTCAACTGAACTATTCTCTACTGTACTGAACTATTCTCTACTATACTATTCTCTATTGTACTGAACTATTCTCTACTGAACTATTCTCTACTTTACTATTCTCGACTGAATTGAACTATTCTCTTCTTAACTATTCTCTACTGAATTATTCTCTAATGAACTATTCTCTAATGAACTATTCTCTACTGTACTATTCTCTACTGTACTATTCTCTACTATACTATACTCTACTGAACTATTCTCTACTGAACTATTCTCTACTTAACTATTCTCTACTGAACTATTCTCTACTGTACAATTCTCTACTGAACTATTCTCTACTATACTATTCTCTGCTGAACTATTCTCTACTGTACAATTATCTACTGAACTATTCTCTACTGAACTATTCTCTACTGAACTGTTCTCTACTGTACTTTTCTCTACTGAACTATTTTCTACTGTACAATTCTCTACTGAACTATTCTTTACTATACTATTCTCTACTGAACTGAATTATTCTCTACTGAATAATTACCTACTGAATTATTCTCTGCTGAACTATTCTCTACTGAACTATTCTCTCATATACTATTGTCTACTGAACTATACTGTACTGAACTATTCTTTACTATACTATTTTCTACTGAACTATTTTCTACTATACTATTTTCTACTATACTATTCTCTACTGTACTATTCTCTACTGAACTATTCTCTACTGAACTATTCTCAACTGAACTATTCTCTATTGTACTGAACTATTCCCTACTATACTATTCTCTACTGAACTAAACTATTCTCTACTGAACTATTCTCTATTGTACTGAACTATTCTCTACTGAACTATTCTCTACTTAACTATTCTCTACTGTACTATTCTCTATTGAACTGAACTATTCTCTACTGAACTATTCTCTACTGTACAATTCTCTACTGAACTGTTCTCTACTGTACTATTCTCTATTGAACTGAACTATTCTCTACTGAACTATTCTCTACTGTACAATTCTCTACTGATCTATTCTCTACTGAACTATTCTCTACTGTACTGAACTATTCTCTACTATACTATTCTCTATTGTACTGAACTATTCTCTACTGAACTATTCTCTACTGAACTATTCTCTACTGTACTGAACTATTCTCTACTATACTATTCTCTATTGTACTGAACTATTCTCTACTGAACTATTCTCTACTGAACTATTCTCTACTGTACTATTCTCTACTGAACTATTCTTTACTATAATATTCTCTACTGAACTATTTTCTACTATAGTATTCTCTACTGAACTATTCTCTACTGTACTATTCTCTACTGAACTATTCTCTACTGTACTATTCTCTACTGAACTATTCTCTACTGTGCTATTCTCTTGTACTGAACATTTATCTACTGAACTATTCTCTACTGAACTATTCTCAACTATACTATTCTCTACTGAACTATACTGTACTGAACTATTCTCTACTGAACTATTCTCTACTGAATTGAACTGAACTATTCTCTACTGAACTATTCTCTACTGCACTATTCTCTAATGAACTATTCTCTATTGTACTGAACTATTCCCTACTGAACTATTCTCTACTGAACTATTCTCCACTGAACTGTTCTCTACTGAACTATTCTCTACTGAACTATTCTCTACTGAACTATTCTCTACTGTACAATTCTGTACTGAACTATTCTCTACTGTAATATTCTCTACTGAACTATTCTCTAATGAACTATTCTCTATTGAACTGAACTATTCTCTACTATACTATTCTCTACTGAACTATTCTCTACTGTACTATTCTCTATTGTACTGAATGATTCTTTACTATACTATTCTCTACTGAACTATTCTCTACTGAACTATTCTCTACTGAACTGAACTATTCTCTGCTGAATAATTACCTACTGAACTATTCTCTATTGTACAGAACTATTCTCTACCGATCTATTCTCTACTGAACTATTCTCTACTGTACTGAACTATTCTCTACTGAAATATTCTATATTGTACTGAATTCTTCTCTACTATACTATTCTCTACAGAACCATTCTCTACTGAACTATTCTCTACTGAACTATTCTCTAGTGTACTATTCTCTACTGAACTATTCTCTACTGTACTATTCTCTACTGAACTATTCTCTACTGAACTGAACTATTCTCTACTGAATAATTACCTACTGAACTATTCTCTACTGAACTGAACTATTCTCTACTGAACTATTCTCTACTGAACTATTCTCTACTGAACTATTCTCTATTGTACTGAACCATTCTCTACTATACTATTCTCTACTGAACTATTCTCTACTGAACTATTCTCTACTGAACTATTCTCTACTGTACTATTCTCTACTGAACTGTTCTTTACTATACTATTCTCTACTGAACTATTCTTTACTATACTATTCTCTACTGAACTATTCTCTACTATAGTATTCTCTACTGAACTATTCTCTACTGAACTATTCTCTACTGAACTATTCTCTAATGAACTATTCTCTACTGAACTATTCTCTACTGAACTATTCTCTACTGAACTATTCTCTACTGAACTATTCTCTAATGAACTATTTTCTACTGAACTATTCTCTACTGAATTGAACTATTCTCTACTGAACTATTCTCTACTGAACTATTCTCTATTGTACTGAACTATTCTCTACTATACTATTCTCTACTGAACTATTCTCTACTGAACTGTTCTCTACTGAACTATTCTCTATTGTACTGAACTATTCTCTATTGTACTGAACTATTCTCTACTATACTATTCTCTGTACTGAACTATTCTCTACTATACTATTCTCTACTGAACTATTCTCTACTGAACTATTCTCTACTGAATAATTACTCTACTGAACTATTCTCTACTGAACTATTCTCTATTGTACTGAACTACTCTCTACTGAACTATTCTCTACTGAACTATTCTCTACTCTACTGAACTATTCTCTACTATACTATTCTCTGCTGAACTATTCTCTACTAAACTATTCTCTACTGAACTATTCTCTACTGAACTATTCTCTACTATACTCTACTGAACTATTCTCTACTGAACTATTCTCTACTATACTATTCTCTACTGAACTATTCTCTACTGAACTATTCTCTGCAATACTATTCTCTACTGAACTATTCTCTACTGAACTATTCTCTACTGTACTATTCTCTACTGAACTATTCTTTGCTATACTATTCTCTGCTTAACTATTCTCTACTATTCTCTACTATACTATTCTCTACTGAACTATTCTCTACGGTACTATTCTCTGCTGAACTATTCTCTACAATACTATACTCTACTGAACTATTCTCTACTGATCTATTCTCTACTGTACTGAACTATTCTCTACTGAACTATTCTCTACTTAACTATTCTCTACTGAACTATTCTCTACTGTACAATTCTCTACTGAACTATTCTCTACTGAACTATTCTCTACTATACTATTCTCTGCTGAACTATTCTCTACTGTACAATTATCTACTGAACTATTCTCTACTGAACTGTTCTCTACTGTACTTTTCTCTACTGAACTATTTTCTACTGTACAATTCTCTACTGAACTATTCTTTACTATACTATTCTCTACTGAACTGAATTATTCTCTACTGAATAATTACCTACTGAATTATTCTCTGCTGAACTATTCTCTACTGAACTATTCTCTCATATACTATTCTCTACTGAACTATACTGTACTGAACTATTCTTTACTATACTATTTTCTACTGAACTATTTTCTACTATACTATTTTCTACTATACTATTCTCTACTGTACTATTCTCTACTGAACTATTCTCTACTGAACTATTCTCAACTGAACTATTCTCTATTGTACTGAACTATTCCCTACTATACTATTCTCTACTGAACTATTCTCCACTGAACTATTCTCTACTGAAATGTTCTCTACTGAACTATTCTCTATTGAACTGAACTATTCTCAACTGAACTATTCTCTATTGTACTGAACTATTCTCTACTGATCTATTCTCTACTGATCTATTCTCTACTGAACTATTCTCTACTGTACTGAACTATTCTCTACTGAACTTTCTCTCTGAACTATTCTCTACTATACTCTACTGAACTATTCTCTACTGTACTATTCTCTACTGAACTATTCTTTACTATACTATTCTCTACTGAACTATTCTCTACTGAACTATTCTCTACTGAAATATTCTCTACTGAACTATTCTCTACTGAACTGAACTATTCTCAACTGAACTATTCTCTCATATAATATTCTCTACTGAACTATACTGTACTGAACTATTCTTTACTATACTATTTTCTACTGAACTATTTTCTACTATACTATTTTCTACTATACTATTCTCTACTGTACTATTCTCTACTGTGCTATTCTCTACTGAGCTATTCTCTATTGTACTGAACTATTCTCTACTGAACTATTCTCTACTGAACTATTCTCTACTGTACAATTATCTACTGAACAATTCTCAACTGAACTATTCTAAACTATGCTATTCTCTACTGAACTATTCTCTACTGAATTGAACTATTCTCTTCTGAACTACTCTCTACTGAACTATTCTCTACTGAACTATTCTCTACTGAACTATTCTCTACTATACTCTACTGAACTATTCTCTACTGTACTATTCTCTACTGAACTATTCTTTACTATACTATTCTCTACTGAACTATTCTCTACTGAACTATTCTCTACTGAATTATTCTCTATTGTACTATTCTCTAATGAACTATTCTCTACTGTACTATTCTCTACTGTACTATTCTCTACTATACTATACTCTACTGAAATATTCTCTACTGAACTGAACTATTCTCTACTGAACTATTCTCTATTGTACTGAACTATTCTTTACTATACTATTCTCTACTGAACTATTAGCTACTGAACTATTCTCTCCTGAAATATTCTCTACTGAACTATTCTCTACTGAACTGAACTATTCTCTACTGAACTATTCTCTATTGTACTGAACTATTCTCTACTGATCTATTCTCTACTGAAGTATTCTCTACTGTACTGAACTATTCTCTACTATACTATTCTCTATTGTACTGAACTATTCTCTACTGAACTATTCTCTACTGTACTATTCTCTACTGAACTATTCTTTACTATAATATTCTCTACTGAACTATTTTCTACTATAGTATTCTCTACTATACTATTCTCTACTGAACTATTCTCTACTGTACTATTCTCTACTGAACTATTTTCTACTATAGTATTCTCTACTATACTATTCTCTACTGAACTATTCTCTACTGTACTATTCTCTACTGAACTATTCTCTACTGTGCTATTCTCTACTGAACTATTCTCTACTGAACTATTCTTACTGAACTATTCTCTACTGACTGAACTATTCTCTACTGCACTATTCTCTAATGAACTATTCTATATTGTACTGAACTATTCCCTACTATACTATTCTCTACTGAACTATTCTCCACTGAACTGTTCTCTACTGAACTATTCTCTACTGAACTATTCTCTACTGAACTATTCTCTACTGTACAATTCTGTACTGAACTATTCTCTACTGTACTATTCTCTACTGAACTATTCTCTAATGAACTATTCTCTATTGAACTGAACTATTCCCTACTATACTATTCTCTACTGTACTATTCTCTTACTGAACTATTCTCTACTATACTATTCTCTACTGAACTATTCTCTACTATACTATACTCTACTGAACTATTCTCTACTGAACTATTCTCTACTGAACTATTCTCTACTGAACTATTCTCTACTGAACTATACTGTACTGAACTATTCTCTAATGGACTATTCTCTATTGTACTGAACTATTCCCTACTATACTATTCTCTACTGAACTATTCTCTACTGTACTATTCTCTATTGTACTGAACTATTCTCTACTATACTATTCTCTACTGAACTATTCTCTACTGAACTATTCTCTACTGATCTGAACTATTCTCTACTGAACTATTCTCTATTGTACTGAACTATTCTCTACTGATACTATTCTCTATTGTACTGAACTATTCTCTACTGAACTATTCTCTAGTCTGTACTGAACTATTCTCTACTGTACTATTCTCTATTGAACTGAACTATTCTCTACTGATGAACTATTCTCTACTGAACTATTCTCTACTGAACTATTCTCTACTGAACTATTCTCTTACTGAACTATTCTCTACTGTACTATTCTCTACTGAACTATTCTCTACTGAACTATTCTTTACTGAACTATTCTCTACTGAACTATTCTCTACTGAACTATTCTCTGTACTGAACTGTTCTCTACTATACTATTCTCTACTGAACTATTCTTTACTATACTATTCTCTACTGAACTATTCTCTACTATAGTATTCTCTACTATACTATTCTCTACTGAACTATTCTCTACTGAACTATTCTATAATGAACTATTCTCTATTGTACTGAACTATTCCCTACTATACTATTCTCTATTGTACTGAACTATTCTCTACTATGCTATTCTCTACTGAACTATTCTCTACTGAACTATTCTCTACTGATCTATTCTCTACTGAACTATTCTCTACTGTACTGAACTATTCTCTACTATACTATTCTCTATTGTACTGAACTATTCTCTACTATACTATTCTCTACTGAACTATTCTCTACTATACTACTCTCTACTGAACTATTCTCTACTATAGTATTCTCTACTGAACTATTCTCTACTGAACTATTCTCTAATTTACTATTCTCTACTGAACTATACTGTACTGAACTATTCTCTACTGAACTACTCTCTACTGAACTATTCTCTACTGAACTATTCTCTACTGTACTGAACTATTCCCTACTATACTATTCTCTACTGAACTATTCTCCACTGAACAATTATCTACTGAACTATTCTCTATTGTACTGAACTATTCTCTATTGTACTGAACTATTCTCTACTGAACTATTCTCTACTGAACTATTCTCTAATGAACTATTCTCTATTGTACTGAACTATTCCCTACTATACTATTCTCTACTGAACTATTCTCTACTGAACTACTCTCTATTGTCTGAACTATTCACTATTGTACTGAACTATACACTACTGAAATATTCTCTACTGAACTATTCTCCACTGAACTGAACTATTCTCTACTGAATAATTACCTACTGAACTATTCTCTACTGAACTGAACAATTCTCTACTGAACTATTCTCTACTATACTCTACTGAACTATTCTCTACTGAACTATTCTCTACTATACTATTCTCTACTGAACTATTCTCTACTGAACTATTCTCTACTGAACTATTCTCTACAATACTATACTCTACTGAACTATTCTCTACTGAACTATTCTCTACTGTACTATTCTCTACTGAACTATTCTTTACTATACTATTCTCTACTTAACTATTCTCTACTAAACTATTCTCTACTGAACTATTCTCTACGGTACTATTCTCTACTGAACTATTCTCTACTGTACTGAACTATTCTCTACTGAACTATTCTCTACTGATCTATTCTCTACTGTACTGAACTATTCTCTACTGAACTATTCTCTACTTAACTATTCTCTACTGTACTATTCTCTATTGAACTGAACTATTCTCTACTGAACTATTCTCTACTGTACAATTCTCTACTGAACTATTCTCTACTGAACTATTCTCTACTGAACTGTTCTCTACTGTACTTTTCTCTACTGAACTATTCTCTACTGAACTATTTTCTACTGTACAATTCTCTACTGAACTATTCTTTACTATACTATTCTCTACTGAACTGAATTATTCTCTACTGAATAATTACCTACTGAATTATTCTCTGCTGAACTATTCTCTACTGAACTATTCTCTCATATAGTATTCTCTACTGAAATATACTGTACTGAACTATTCTTTACTATACTATTTTCTACTGAACTATTTTCTACTATACTATTTTCTACTATACTATTCTCTACTGTACTATTCTCTAATGTACTATTCTCTACTGTACTATTCTCTACTGTGCTATTCTCTACTGAACTATTCTCTATTGTACTGAAAATGTCTCTACTGAACTATTCTCTACTGAACTATTCTCTACTGTACAATTATCTACTGAACAATTCTCAACTGAACTATTCTAAACTATGCTATTCTCTACTGAACTATTCTCTACTGAATTGAACTATTCTCTTCTGAACTACTCTCTACTGAACTATTCTCTACTGAACCGAACTAAACTATTCTCTACTGAATTATTCTCTATTGTACTATTCTCTAATGAACTATTCTCTATTGTACTATTCTCTGCTGTACTATTCTCTACTATACTATACTCTACTGAAATATTCTCTACTGAACTGAACTATTCTCTACTGAACTATTCTCTATTGTACTGAACTATTCTTTACTATACTATTCTCTACTGAACTATTAGCTACTGAACTGAACTATTCTCTACTGAACTATTCTCTATTGTACTGAACTATTCTCTACTGATCTATTCTCTACTGAACTATTCTCTACTGTACTGAACTATTCTCTACTATACTATTCTCTATTGTACTGAACTATTCTCTACTGAACTATTCTCTACTGAACTATTCTCTACTGTACTATTCTCTACTGAACTATTCTTTAGTATAATATTCTCTACTGAACTATTTTCTACTATAGTATTCTCTACTATACTATTCTCTACTGAACTATTCTCTACTGTACTATTCTCTACTGAACTATTTTCTACTATAGTATTCTCTACTATACTATTCTCTACTGAACTATTCTCTACTGAACTATTCTCTACTGAACTATTCTCTACTGTACAATTATCTACTGAACTATTCTCTACTGAACTGAACTATTCTCTACTGAACTATTCTCTACTGAACTATTCTCTGCTGAACTATTCTCTATGTACTGAACTATTCTCTACTATACTATTCTCTACTGAACTATTCTCTACTGAACTATTCTCTACTGAACTATTCTCTACTGAACTATTCTCTACTGAACTATTCTCTACTGTACTATTCTCTACTGAACTATTCTCTACTGAACTATTCTCTACTGTACTGAACTATTCTCTACTATACTATTCTCTACTGAACTATTCTCTACTGAATATTCTTACTGAACTATTCTCTACTATACTATTCTCTGTCTACTGAACTATTCTCTACTGAACTGAACTATTCTCTACTGAACTATTCTCTACTGAACTATTCTCTACTACTGAACTATTCTCTACTGAACTATTCTCTACTGTACTGAACTATTCTCTACTGATACTATTCTCTACTGTACTGAACTATTCTCTACTGATACTATTCTCTACTGAACTATTCTCTACTGAACTATTCTCTACTGAACTATTCTCTACTGTACTATTCTCTGCTGAACTATTCTCTACTTGAACTATTCTCTACTGAACTATTCTCTACTGAACTATTCTCTATTGTACTGAACTATTCTCTACTGATACTATTCTCTACTGAACTATTCTCTACTGAACTATTCTCTACTGAACTATTCTCTACTGATACTATTCTCTACTGAACTATTCTCTACTGTACTATTCTCTACTGAACTATTCTCTGCTATACTATTCTCTACTGAACTATTCTCTACTGAACTATTCTCTACTGAACTATTCTCTACTGAACTATTCTCTACTGAACTATTCTCTACTGTACTATTCTCTACTGAACTATTCTCTACTGAACTATTCTCTACTGATACTATTCTCTACTGAACTATTCTCTACTGAACTATTCTCTACTATACTATTCTCTACTGAACTATTCTCTACTGAACTATTCTCTACTGAACTATTCTCTACTGAACTATTCTCTACTGAACTATTCTCTACTGATACTATTCTCTACTGAACTATTCTCTACTGAACTATTCTCTACTGAACTATTCTCTACTGAACTATTCTCTACTGAACTATTCTCTACTATACTATTCTCTACTGAACTATTCTCTACTGAACTATTCTCTACTGTACTATTCTCTATTGTACTGAACTATTCTCTACTATACTATTCTCTACTGAACTATTCTCTACTGAACTATTCTCTACTGAACTATTCTCTACTGTACTGAACTATTCTCTACTGAACTATTCTCTACTGAACTATTCTCTACTGAACTATTCTCTACTATACTATTCTCTACTGAACTATTCTCTACTGAACTATTCTCTACTGAACTATTCTCTACTGAACTATTCTCTACTGAACTATTCTCTACTGAACTATTCTCTGCTGAACTATTCTCTGTACTGAACTATTCTCTACTATACTATTCTCTACTGAACTATTCTCTACTGAACTATTCTCTACTGAACTATTCTCTTTGTACTGAACTATTCTCTACTATACTATTCTCTACTGAACTATTCTCTACTGAACTATTCTCTACTGAACTATTCTCTGCTGACTATTCTCTACTGAACTATTCTCTGACTGAACTATTCTCTACTGAACTATTCTCTGTACTGAACTATTCTCTACTGATACTATTCTCTACTGAACTATTCTCTTCTGTACTGAACTATTCTCTACTATACTATTCTCTACTGAACTATTCTCTACTGAACTATTCTCTACTGATACTATTCTCTACTGAACTATTCTCTACTGAACTATTCTCTACTGAACTATTCTCTACTGAACTATTCTCTACTGAACTATTCTCTACTGAACTATTCTCTACTGAACTATTCTCTACTGTACTGAACTATTCTCTACTATACTATTCTCTACTGAACTATTCTCTACTGAACTGTTCTCTACTGAACTATTCTCTGTACTGAACTATTCTCTATTGTACTGAACTATTCTCTACTATACTATTCTCTACTGAACTATTCTCTACTGTACTATTCTCTATTGTCTGAACTATTCTCTACTGTACTATTCTCTACTGAACTATTCTCTACTGAACTATTCTCTACTGAACTGAACTATTCTCTACTGAACTAATTCTCTACTGAACTATTCTCTACTGACTGAACTATTCTCTACTGAACTATTCTCTACTGTACTGAACTATTCTCTACTATACTATTCTCTACTGAACTATTCTCTACTGATACTATTCTCTACTGAACTATTCTCTACTGAACTATTCTCTACTGAACTATTCTCTAGTGTACTATTCTCTACTGAACTATTCTCTACTGAACTGAACTATTCTCTACTGAACTATTCTCTACTGAACTATTCTCTACTGTACTGAACTATTCTCTACTTAACTATTCTCTACTGAACTATTCTCTACTGAACTATTCTCTACTGAACTATTCTCTACTGTACTATTCTCTACTGAACTATTCTCTACTGTACTATTCTCTACTGAACTGTTCTCTATACTATTCTCTACTGAACTATTCTCTACTATACTATTCTCTACTGAACTATTCTCTACTATAGTATTCTAAACTATGCTATTCTCTACTGAACTATTCTCTACTATAGTATTCTCTACTGTACTATTCTCTACTGAACTATTCTTTACTATAATATTCTCTACTGAACTATTTTCTACTATAGTATTCTCTACTATACTATTCTCTACTGAACTATTCTCTACTGAACTATTCTCTAGTGTACAATTCTCTACTGAACTATTCTCTACTGAACTATTCTCTACTGTACTATTCTCTACTGAACTGTTCTTTACTATACTATTCTCTACTGAACTATTCTTTACTATACTATTCTCTACTGAACTATTTTCTACTATAGTATTCTCTACTATACTATTCTCTACTGAACTATTCTCTACTGAACTATTGTCTACTGTACTATTCTCTGTACTGAACTATTCTCTACTATACTATTCTCTACTGAACTATTCTCTACCGAACTATTCTCTACTGAACTATTCTCTACTGTACTGAACTATTCTCTACTATACTATACTCTACTGAACTATTCTCTACTGAACTATTCTCTACTATACTATTCTCTACTGAACTATTCTCTGCTGAACTATTCTCTACTGAACTATTCTCTACTGAACTATTCTCTACTGAACTATTCTCTACTGAACTATTCTCTGCTGAACTATTCTCTGTACTGAACTATTCTCTACTATACTATTCTCTACTGAACTATTCTCTACTGAACTATTCTCTACTGTACTATTCTCTACTGAACTATTCTCTACTATACTATTCTCTACTGAACTATTCTCTACTGAACTATTCTCTACTGAACTATTCTCTGCTGAACTATTCTCTACTGAACTATTCTCTGAACTGAACTATTCTCTACTGAACTATTCTCTGTACTGAACTATTCTCTACTGAACTATTCTCTACTGAACTATTCTCTACTGTGCTGAACTATTCTCTACTATACTATTCTCTACTGAACTATTCTCTACTGAACTATTCTCTACTGATACTATTCTCTACTGAACTATTCTCTACTGAACTATTCTCTACTGAACTATTCTCTACTGAACTATTCTCTACTGAACTATTCTCTACTGAACTATTCTCTACTGAACTATTCTCTATTGTACTGAACTATTCTCTACTATACTATTCTCTACTGAACTATTCTCTACTGAACTGTTCTCTACTGAACTATTCTCTACTGTACTGAACTATTCTCTATTGTACTGAACTATTCTCTACTATACTATTCTCTACTGAACTATTCTCTACTGTACTATTCTCTTTGTACTGAACTATTCTCTACTGATACTATTCTCTACTGAACTATTCTCTACTGAACTATTCTCTACTGAACTGAACTATTCTCTACTGAACTATTCTCTACTGAACTATTCTCTACTGAACTGAACTATTCTCTACTGAACTATTCTCTATTGTACTGAACTATTCTCTACTGATACTATTCTCTACTGTACTGAACTATTCTCTACTATACTATTCTCTACTGAACTATTCTCTACTGAACTATTCTCTACTGAACTATTCTCTACTGAACTATTCTCTACTGAACTATTCTCTACTGAATGAACTATTCTCTACTGAACTATTCTCTACTGAACTATTCTCTATTGTACTGAACTATTCTCTACTGTACTATTCTCTACTGAACTATTCTCTACTGAACTATTCTCTACTGAACTATTCTCTACTATACTATTCTCTACTGAACTATTCTCTACTGTACTATTCTCTACTGAACTGTTCTCTACTGTACTATTCTCTACTGAACTATTCTCTACTATACTATTCTCTACTGAACTATTCTCTACTGAACTATTCTATACTGAACTATTCTCTTGTACTGAACTATTCTCTACTGAACTATTCTCTATTGTACTGAACTATTCTCTACTATGCTATTCTCTACTGAACTATTCTCTACTGAACTATTCTCTATTGTACTGAACTATTCTCTACTGATCTATTCTCTACTGAACTATTCTCTACTGTACTGAACTATTCTCTACTGATACTATTCTCTATTGTACTGAACTATTCTCTGCTATACTATTCTCTACTGAACTATTCTCTACTATACTATTCTCTACTGAACTATTCTCTACTGTAGTATTCTCTACTGAACTATTCTCTACTGAACTATTCTCTACTGTACTATTCTCTACTGAACTATTCTCTACTGAACTATTCTCTACTGAACTATTCTCTACTGAACTATTCTCTACTGAAATATTCTCTATTGTACTGAACTATTCTCTACTGAAATATTCTCTATTGTACTGAACTATTCTCTACTGATCTATTCTCTACTGTACTGAACTATTCTCTACTATACTATTCTCTATTGAACTGAACTATTCTCTACTATACTATTCTCTACTGAACTATTCTCTACTGAACTATTCTCTACTGAACTATTCTCTAGTGTACAATTCTCTACTGAACTATTCTCTACTGTACTATTCTCTACTGAACTATTCTCTACTGAACTGAACTATTCTCTACTGAATAATTACCTACTGAACTATTCTCTACTGAACTATTCTCTATTGTACTGAACTATTCTCTACTATACTATTCTCTACTGAACTATTCTCTACTGTACTATTCTCTACTGAACTATTCTTTACTATACTATTCTCTACTGAACTATTCTCTACTGTACTATTCTCTACTGAACTGTTCTTTACTATACTATTCTCTACTGAACTATTCTTTACTATACTATTCTCTACTGAACTATTCTCTACTATACTATTCTCTACTGAACTATTCTCTACTGAACTATTCTCTACTGAACTATTCTCTGCTGAATAATTACCTACTGAACTATTCTCTACTGAACTGAACTATTCTCTACTGAACTATTCTCTATTGTACAGAACTATTCTCTACCGATCTATTCTCTACTGAACTATTCTCTACTGTACTATTCTCTACTGAACTATTCTCTACTGATCTGAACTATTCTTTAATGAACTATTCTCTACTGAACTATTCTCTACTGAACTATTCTCTATTGTACTGAACCATTCTCTACTATACTATTCTCTACTGTACTATTCTCTACTGAGCTATTCTTTACTATACTATTCTCTACTGAACTATTCTCTACTGTACTATTCTCTACTGAACTGTTCTTTACTATACTATTCTCTACTGAACTGTTCTTTACTATACTATTCTCTACTGAACTATTCTTTACTATACTATTCTCTACTGAACTATTCTCTACTATAGTATTCTCTACTATACTATTCTCTACTGAACTATTCTCTACTGAACTATTCTATAATGAACTATTCTCTATTGTACTGAACTATTCCCTACTATACTATTCTCTATTGTACTGAACTATTCTCTACTATGCTATTCTCTACTGAACTATTCTCTACTGATCTATTCTCTACTGAACTATTCTCTACTGTACTGAACTATTCTCTACTATACTATTCTCTATTGTACTGAACTATTCTCTACTATACTATTCTCTACTGAACTATTCTCTACTATACTACTCTCTACTGAACTATTCTCTACTATAGTATTCTCTACTGAACTATTCTCTACTGAACTATTCTCTAATTTACTATTCTCTACTGAACTATACTGTACTGAACTATTCTCTACTGAACTACTCTCTAATGAACTATTCTCTACTGAACTATTCTCTAATGTACTGAACTATTCCCTACTATACTATTCTCTACTGAACTATTCTCCACTGAACAATTATCTACTGAACTATTCTCTATTGTACTGAACTATTCTCTATTGTACTGAACTATTCTCTACTGAACTATTCTCTACTGAACTATTCTCTAATGAACTATTCTCTATTGTACTGAACTATTCCCTACTATACTATTCTCTACTGAACTATTCTCTACTGAACTACTCTCTATTGTCCTGAACTATTCACTATTGTACTGAACTATACACTACTGAAATATTCTCTACTGAACTATTCTCCACTGAACTGAACTATTCTCTACTGAATAATTACCTACTGAACTATTCTCTACTGAACTGAACAATTCTCTACTGAACTATTCTCTACTATACTCTACTGAACTATTCTCTACTGAACTATTCTCTACTATACTATTCTCTACTGAACTATTCTCTACTGAACTATTCTCTACTGAACTATTCTCTACAATACTATACTCTACTGAACTATTCTCTACTGAACTATTCTCTACTGTACTATTCTCTACTGAACTATTCTTTACTATACTATTCTCTACTTAACTATTCTCTACTATTCTCTACTATACTATTCTCTACTGAACTATTCTCTACGGTACTATTCTCTACTGAACTATTCTCTACTGTACTGAACTATTCTCTACTGAACTATTCTCTACTGATCTATTCTCTACTGTACTGAACTATTCTCTACTGAACTATTCTCTACTTAACTATTCTCTACTGTACTATTCTCTATTGAACTGAACTATTCTCTACTGAACTATTCTCTACTGTACAATTCTCTACTGAACTATTCTCTACTGAACTATTCTCTACTGAACTGTTCTCTACTGTACTTTTCTCTACTGAACTATTCTCTACTGAACTATTTTCTACTGTACAATTCTCTACTGAACTATTCTTTACTATACTATTCTCTACTGAACTGAATTATTCTCTACTGAATAATTACCTACTGAATTATTCTCTGCTGAACTATTCTCTACTGAACTATTCTCTCATATACTATTCTCTACTGAAATATACTGTACTGAACTATTCTTTACTATACTATTTTCTACTGAACTATTTTCTACTATACTATTTTCTACTATACTATTCTCTACTGTACTATTCTCTAATGTACTATTCTCTACTGTACTATTCTCTACTGTGCTATTCTCTACTGAACTATTCTCTATTGTACTGAAAATGTATCTACTGAACTATTCTCTACTGAACTATTCTCTACTGTACAATTATCTACTGAACAATTCTCAACTGAACTATTCTAAACTATGCTATTCTCTACTGAACTATTCTCTACTGAATTGAACTATTCTCTTCTGAACTACTCTCTACTGAACTATTCTCTACTGAACCGAACTAAACTATTCTCTACTGAATTATTCTCTATTGTACTATTCTCTAATGAACTATTCTCTACTGTACTATTCTCTACTGTACTATTCTCTACTATACTATACTCTACTGAAATATTTTCTACTGAACTGAACTATTCTCTACTGAACTATTCTCTATTGTACTGAACTATTCTTTACTATACTATTCTCTACTGAACTATTAGCTACTGAACTGAACTATTCTCTACTGAACTATTCTCTATTGTACTGAACTATTCTCTACTGATCTATTCTCTACTGAACTATTCTCTACTGTACTGAACTATTCTCTACTATACTATTCTCTATTGTACTGAACTATTCTCTACTGAACTATTCTCTACTGAACTATTCTCTACTGTACTATTCTCTACTGAACTATTCTTTAGTATAATATTCTCTACTGAACTATTTTCTACTATAGTATTCTCTACTATACTATTCTCTACTGAACTATTCTCTACTGTACTATTCTCTACTGAACTATTTTCTACTATAGTATTCTCTACTATACTATTCTCTACTGAACTATTCTCTACTGAACTATTCTCTACTGTACAATTATCTACTGAACAATTCTCAACTGAACTATTCTAAACTATGCTATTCTCTACTGAACTATTAGCTACTGAACTGAACTATTCTCTACTGAACTATTCTCTATTGTACTGAACTATTCTCTACTGATCTATTCTCTACTGAACTATTCTCTACTGTACTGAACTATTCTCTACTATACTATTCTCTATTGTACTGAACTATTCTCTACTGAACTATTCTCTACTGAACTATTCTCTACTGTACTATTCTCTACTGAACTATTCTTTAGTATAATATTCTCTACTGAACTATTTTCTACTATAGTATTCTCTACTATACTATTCTCTACTGAACTATTCTCTACTGTACTATTCTCTACTGAACTATTTTCTACTATAGTATTCTCTAGTATACTATTCTCTACTGAACTATTCTCTACTGAACTATTCTCTACTGAACAATTCTCAACTGAACTATTCTAAACTATGCTATTCTCTACTGAACTATTCTCTACTGAATTGAACTATTCTCTTCTGAACTACTCTCTACTGAACTATTCTCTACTGAACCGAACTAAACTATTCTCTACTGAATTATTCTCTAATGAACTATTCTCTAATGAACTATTCTCTACTGTACTATTCTCTACTGTACTATTCTCTACTATACTATACTCTACTGAAATATTCTCTACTGAACTGAACTATTCTCTACTGAACTATTCTCTATTGTACTGAACTATTCTTTACTATACTATTCTCTACTGAACTATTAGCTACTGAACTATTCTCTCCTGAAATATTCTCTACTGAACTCTTCTCTACTGAACTGAACTATTCTCTACTGAACTATTCTCTATTGTACTGAACTATTCTCTACTGATCTATTCTCTACTGAAGTATTCTCTACTGTACTGAACTATTCTCTACTATACTATTCTCTACTGAACTATTCTCTACTGAACTATTCTCTACTGAACTATTCTCTACTGTACTATTCTCTACTGAACTATTCTTTACTATAATATTCTCTACTGAAATATTTTCTACTATAGTATTCTCTACTATACTATTCTCTACTGAACTATTCTCTACTGTACTATTCTCTACTGAACTATTTTCTACTATAGTATTCTCTACTATACTATTCTCTACTGAACTATTCTCTACTGTGCTATTCTCTACTGAACTATACTGTACTGAACTATTCTCTACTGAACTATTCTCTATTGTACTGAACTATTCTCTACTGATCTATTCTCTACTGAACTATTCTCTACTGTACTGAACTATTCTCTACTATACTATTCTCTATTGTACTGAACTATTCTCTACTGAACTATTCTCTACTGAACTATTCTCTACTGTACTATTCTCTACTGAACTATTCTTTAGTATAATATTCTCTACTGAACTATTTTCTACTATAGTATTCTCTACTATACTATTCTCTACTGAACTATTCTCTACTGTACTATTCTCTACTGAACTATTTTCTACTATAGTATTCTCTACTATACTATTCTCTACTGAACTATTCTCTACTGAACTATTCTCTACTGTACAATTATCTACTGAACAATTCTCAACTGAACTATTCTAAACTATGCTATTCTCTACTGAACTATTAGCTACTGAACTGAACTATTCTCTACTGAACTATTCTCTATTGTACTGAACTATTCTCTACTGATCTATTCTCTACTGAACTATTCTCTACTGTACTGAACTATTCTCTACTATACTATTCTCTATTGTACTGAACTATTCTCTACTGAACTATTCTCTACTGTACTATTCTCTACTGAACTATTCTTTAGTATAATATTCTCTACTGAACTATTTTCTACTATAGTATTCTCTACTATACTATTCTCTACTGAACTATTCTCTACTGTACTATTCTCTACTGAACTATTTTCTACTATAGTATTCTCTACTATACTATTCTCTACTGAACTATTCTCTACTGAACTATTCTCTACTGAACAATTCTCAACTGAACTATTCTAAACTATGCTATTCTCTACTGAACTATTCTCTACTGAATTGAACTATTCTCTTCTGAACTACTCTCTACTGAACTATTCTCTACTGAACCGAACTAAACTATTCTCTACTGAATTATTCTCTAATGAACTATTCTCTAATGAACTATTCTCTACTGTACTATTCTCTACTGTACTATTCTCTACTATACTATACTCTACTGAAATATTCTCTACTGAACTGAACTATTCTCTACTGAACTATTCTCTATTGTACTGAACTATTCTTTACTATACTATTCTCTACTGAACTATTAGCTACTGAACTATTCTCTCCTGAAATATTCTCTACTGAACTCTTCTCTACTGAACTGAACTATTCTCTACTGAACTATTCTCTATTGTACTGAACTATTCTCTACTGATCTATTCTCTACTGAAGTATTCTCTACTGTACTGAACTATTCTCTACTATACTATTCTCTATTGTACTGAACTATTCTCTACTGAACTATTCTCTACTGAACTATTCTCTACTGTACTATTCTCTACTGAACTATTCTTTACTATAATATTCTCTACTGAACTATTTTCTACTATAGTATTCTCTACTATACTATTCTCTACTGAACTATTCTCTACTGTACTATTCTCTACTGAACTATTTTCTACTATAGTATTCTCTACTATACTATTCTCTACTGAACTATTCTCTACTGTGCTATTCTCTACTGAACTATACTGTACTGAACTATTCTCTACTGAACTATTCTCTACTGAACTATTCTCTACTGCACTATTCTCTAATGAACTATTCTCTATTGTACTGAACTATTCCCTACTATACTATTCTCTACTGAACTATTCTCCACTGAACTGTTCTCTACTGAACTATTCTCTACTGAACTATTCTCTACTGAACTATTCTCTACTGAACTATTCTCTACTGTACAATTCTGTACTGTACTATTCTCTACTGTAATATTCTCTACTGAACTATTCTCTAATGAACTATTCTCTATTGAACTGAACTATTCTCTACTATACTATTCTCTACTGAACTATTGTCTACTGTACTATTCTCTATTGTACTGAACTATTCTTTACTATACTATTCTCTACTGAACTATTCTCTACTGAACTATTCTCTACTGAACTGAACTATTCTCTGCTGAATAATTACCTACTGAACTATTCTCTACTGAACTGAACTATTCTCTACTGAACTATTCTCTATTGTACAGAACTATTCTCTACTGATCTATTCTCTACTGAACTATTCTCTACTGTACTGAACTATTCTCTACTATACTATTCTCTACTGAACTATTCTCTACTGAACTATTCTCTACTGAACTATTCTCTACTGAACTATTCTCTACTGAACTATTCTCTACTGAACTATACTGTACTGAACTATTGTCTAATGGACTATTCTCTATTGTACTGAACTATTCCCTACTATACTATTCTCTACTGAACTATTCTCCACTGAACTGTTCTCTACTGTACTATTCTCTATTGTACTGAACTATTCTCTACTATACTATTCTCTACTGAACTATTAGCTACTGAACTATTCTCTACTGAACTGAACTATTCTCTACTGAATAATTACCTACTGAACTATTCTCTACTGAACTGAACTATTCTCTACTGAACTATTCTCTACTGAACTATTCTCTACTGAACTATTCTCTATTGTACTGAACCATTCTCTACTATACTATTCTCTACTGAACTATTCTCTACTGTACTATTCTCTACTGAACTATTCTTTACTATACTATTCTCTACTGAACTATTCTCTACTGTACTATTCTCTACTGAACTGTTCTTTACTATACTATTCTCTACTGAACTATTCTTTACTATACTATTCTCTACTGAACTATTCTCTACTATAGTATTCTCTACTATACTATTCTCTACTGAACTATTCTCTACTGAACTATTCTATAATGAACTATTCTCTACTGAACTATTCTCTACTGAACTATTCTCTAATTAACTATTTTCTACTGAACTATTCTCTAATGAACTATTTTCTACTAAACTATTCTCTACTGAATTGAACTATTCTCTACTGAACTATTCTCTACTGAACTATTCTCTATTGTACTGAACTACGCTCTACTGACCTATTCTCTACTGAACTATTCTCTACTCTACTGAACTATTCTCTACAATACTAGTCTCTATTGTACTGAACTATTCTCTACTGAACTATTAGCTACTGAACTATTCTCTACTGAAATATTCTCTACTGAACTATTCTCTACTGAACTGAACTATTCTCTACTGAATAATTACCTACTGAACTATTCTCTACAATACTATTCTCTATTGTACTGAACTATTGTCTACTATACTATTCTCTACTGAACTATTCTCTACTGAACTATACTCTACTGAACTATTCTCTACAATATTATACTCTACTGAACTATTCTCTACTGTACTATTCTCTACTGAACTATTCTTTACTATATTATTCTCTACTGAACTATTCTCTACTATTCTCTACTATACTATTCTCTACTGAACTATTCTCTACGGTACTATTCTCTACTGAACTATTCTCTACTGTACTGAACTATTCTCTACTGAACTATTCTCTACTGATCTATTCTATTCTCTACTGTACTGAACTATTCTCTACTGAACTATTCTCTACTTAACTATTCTCTACTGTACTATTCTCTATTGAACTGAACTATTCTCTACTGAACTATTCTCTACTGAATTGAACTATTCTCTTCTGAACTACTCTATGCTGAACTATTCTCTACTGTACTGAACTATTCTCAACTGAACTATTCTCTACTGAACTATTCTTTACTATACTATTCTCTACTGAATTGAACTATTCTCTTCTGAACTACTCTATGCTGAACTATTCTCTACTGTACTGAACTATTCTCTACTGTACTATTCTCTACTGAACTATTCTTTACTATACTATTCTCTACTGAATTATTCTCTACTATAGTATTCTCTACTATACTATTCTCTACTGAACTATTCTCTACTGAACTATTCTCTACTGTACTATTCTCTATTGAACTGAACTATTCTCTACTGAACTATTCTCTACTTTACTATACTCTACTGAACTATTCTCTACTGAACTATTCTCTACTGTACTATTCTCTACTGAACTATTCTTTACTATACTATTCTCTACTGAACTATTTTCTACTATACTATTCTCTACTATACTATTCTGTACTGAACTATTCTCTACTGAACTATTCTCTACTGAACTATTCTCTACTGTAGAATATTCTCTACTGAACTATTCTCTACTGAACTATTCTCTACTGTACTGAACTATTCTCTACTGAACTATTCTCTACTGAACTGTTCTCTACTGTACTGAACTATTCTCTACTGAACTATTCTCTACTGAACTGTTCTCTACTGT
Source organism: Salmo salar (assembly GCF_905237065.1). Lineage (NCBI taxonomy): Eukaryota > Metazoa > Chordata > Actinopteri > Salmoniformes > Salmonidae > Salmo > Salmo salar. The sequence continues at coordinate 62,241 of NW_025548602.1, forward strand.
ACTATTCTCTACTGAACTATTCTCTACTGAACTATTCTCTACTGAACTATTCTCTATACTGAACTATTCTATACTGAACTATTCTCTACTGAACTATTCTCTACTGAACTATTCTCTATTGTACTGAACTATTCTCTACTGATACTATTCACTACTGAAATATTCTCCACTGAACTGAACTATTCTCTACTGAATAATTACCTACTGAACTATTCTCTACTGAACTGAACAATTCTCTACTGAACTATTCTCTACTGAACTATTCTCTACTGAACTATTCTCTATTGTACTGAACTATTCCCTACTATACTATTCTCTACTGAACTATTCTCCACTGAACTGTTCTCTACTGAACTATTCTCTACTGAACTATTCTCTACTGAACTATTCTCTACTGAACTATTCTCTACTGTACAATTCTGTACTGAACTATTCTCTACTGTAATATTCTCTACTGAACTATTCTCTAATGAACTATTCTCTATTGTACTGAACTATTCTCTACTATACTATTCTCTACTGAACTATTCTCCACTGAACTATTCTCTACTGAACTATTCTCTACTGAACTGAACTATTCTCTGCTGAATAATTACCTACTGAACTATTCTCTACTGAACTGAACTATTCTCTACTGAACTATTCTCTATTGTACAGAACTATTCTCTACTGATCTATTCTCTACTGAAGTATTCTCTACTGTACTGAACTATTCTCCACTATACTATTCTCTACTAAACTATTCTCTACTGAACTATTCTCTACTGAACTATTCTCTACTGAACTATTCTCTACTGTACAATTATCTACTGAACAATTCTCAACTGAACTATTCTAAACTATGCTATTCTCTACTGAACTATTCTCTACTGAATTGAACTATTCTCTTCTGAACTATTCTCTACTGAACTATTCTCTACTGAAGACTAAACTATTCTCTACTGAATTATTCTCTACTGAACTATTCTCTAATGAACTATTCTCTACTGTACTATTCTCTACTGTACTATTCTCTGCTATACTATTCTCTACTGAAATATTCTCTACTGAACTGAACTATTCTCTACTGAACTATTCTCTATTGTACTGAACTATTCTTTACTATACTATTCTCTACTGAACTATTAGCTACTGAACTATTCTCTCCTGAACTATTCTCTACTGAACTCTTCTCTACTGAACTGAACTATTCTCTACTGAACTATTCTCTATTGTACTGAACTATTCTCTACTGATCTATTCTCTACTGAACTATTCTCTACTGTACTGAACTATTCTCTACTATACTATTCTCTATTGTACTGAACTATTCTCTACTGAACTATTCTCTACTGAACTATTCTCTACTGTACTATTCTCTACTGAACTATTCTTTACTATAATATTCTCTACTGAACTATTTTCTACTATAGTATTCTCTACTATACTATTCTCTACTGAACTATTCTCTACTGTACTATTCTCTACTGAACTATTTTCTACTGTAGTATTCTCTACTATACTATTCTCTACTGAACTATTCTCTACTGTACTATTCTCTACTGAACTATTCTCTACTGTACTATTCTCTACTGAACTATTCTCTACTGTGCTATTCTCTACTGAACTATTCTGTACTGAACTATTCTCTACTGAACTATTCTCTACTGAATTGAACTGAACTATTCTCTACTGAACTATTCTCTACTGCACTATTCTCTACTGAACTATTCTCTACTGTACTATTATCTACTGAACTATTCTTTACTATAATATTCTCTACTGAACTATTCTCTACTATAGTATTATCTACTATACTATTCTCTACTGAACTATTCTCTACTGTACTATTCTCTACTGAACTATTTTCTACTATAGTATTCTCTACTATACTATTCTCTACTGAACTATTCTCTACTGTACTATTCTCTACTGAACTATTCTCTACTGTACTATTCTCTACTGAACTATTCTCTACTGTGCTATTCTCTACTGAACTATACTGTACTGAACTATTCTCTACTGAACTATTCTCTACTGAATTGAACTGAACTATTCTCTACTGAACTATTCTCTACTGAACCGAACTAAACTATTCTCTACTGAATTATTCTCTAATGAACTATTCTCTAATGAACTATTCTCTACTGTACTATTCTCTACTGTACTATTCTCTACTATACTATACTCTACTGAAATATTCTCTACTGAACTGAACTATTCTCTACTGAACTATTCTCTATTGTACTGAACTATTCTTTACTATACTATTCTCTACTGAACTATTCTCTACTGAACTATTCTCTACTGAAATATTCTCTACTGAACTATTCTCTACTGAACTGAACTATTCTCTACTGAACTATTCTCTATTGTACTGAACTATTCTCTACTGATACTATTCTCTACTGAACTATTCTCTACTGTACTGAACTATTCTCTACTATACTATTCTCTACTGTACTGAACTATTCTCTACTGAACTATTCTCTACTGAACTATTCTCTACTGTACTATTCTCTACTGAACTATTCTTTGCTGAACTATTCTCTACTGAACTATTTTCTGCTATAGCTATTCTCTACTATACTATTCTCTACTGAACTATTCTCTACTGTACTATTCTCTACTGAACTATTCTCTACTGAACTATTCTCTACTATACTATTCTCTACTGAACTATTCTCTACTGTACTATTCTCTACTGAACTATTCTCTACTGTACTATTCTCTACTGAACTATTCTCTACTGTACTATTCTCTACTGAACTATTCTGTACTGAACTATTCTCTACTGAACTATTCTCTACTGAACTGAACTATTCTCTACTGAACTATTCTCTACTGAACTATTCTCTACTGAACTATTCTCTATTGTACTGAACTATTCTCTACTATACTATTCTCTACTGAACTATTCTCTACTGAACTGTTCTCTACTGAACTATTCTCTACTGAACTATTCTCTACTGAACTATTCTCTACTGAACTATTCTCTACTGAACTATTCTCTACTGAACTATTCTCTACTGAACTATTCTCTACTGAACTATTCTCTACTGAACTATTCTCTATTGAACTGAACTATTCTCTACTATACTATTCTCTACTGAACTATTCTCTACTGTACTATTCTCTATTGTACTGAACTATTCTCTACTATACTATTCTCTACTGAACTATTCTCTACTGTACTATTCTCTATTGTACTGAACTATTCTCTACTATACTATTCTCTACTGAACTATTCTCTACTGAACTGAACTATTCTCTGCTGAACTATTCTCTACTGAACTATTCTCTACTGAACTGAACTATTCTCTACTGAACTATTCTCTATTGTACAGAACTATTCTCTACTGATCTATTCTCTACTGAACTATTCTCTCTGTACTGAACTATTCTCTACTATACTATTCTCTACTGAACTATTCTCTACTGAACTATTCTCTACTGAACTATTCTCTACTGAACTATCTCTGCTGAACTATTCTCTACTGAACTATTCTCTATTGTACAGAACTATTCTCTACCGATCTATTCTCTACTGAAGTATTCTCTACTGTACTGAACTATTCTCTACTGTACTATTCTCTACTGAACTATTCTCTACTGAACTATTCTCTACTGAACTATTCTCTACTGAACTATACTGTACTGAACTATTCTCTAATGGACTATTCTCTATTGTACTGAACTATTCCCTACTATACTATTCTCTACTGAACTATTCTCTACTGAACTATTCTCTACTGTACTATTCTCTACTGAACTATTTTCTACTATAGTATTCTCTACTATACTATTCTCTACTGAACTATTCTCTACTGAACTATTCTCTACTGAACTATTCTCTACTGTACAATTATCTACTGAACAATTCTCAACTGAACTATTCTAAACTATGCTATTCTCTACTGAACTATTCTCTACTGAATTGAACTATTCTCTTCTGAACTACTCTCTACTGAACTATTCTCTACTGAACCGAACTAAACTATTCTCTACTGAATTATTCTCTAATGAACTATTCTCTAATGAACTATTCTCTACTGTACTATTCTCTACTGTACTATTCTCTACTATACTATACTCTACTGAAATATTCTCTACTGAACTGAACTATTCTCTACTGAACTATTCTCTATTGTACTGAACTATTCTTTACTATACTATTCTCTACTGAACTATTAGCTACTGAACTATTCTCTCCTGAAATATTCTCTACTGAACTCTTCTCTACTGAACTGAACTATTCTCTACTGAACTATTCTCTATTGTACTGAACTATTCTCTACTGATCTATTCTCTACTGAAGTATTCTCTACTGTACTGAACTATTCTCTACTATACTATTCTCTATTGTACTGAACTATTCTCTACTGAACTATTCTCTACTGAACTATTCTCTACTGTACTATTCTCTACTGAACTATTCTTTACTATAATATTCTCTACTGAACTATTTTCTACTATAGTATTCTCTACTATACTATTCTCTACTGAACTATTCTCTACTGTACTATTCTCTACTGAACTATTTTCTACTATAGTATTCTCTACTATACTATTCTCTACTGAACTATTCTCTACTGTACTATTCTCTACTGAACTATTCTCTACTGTACTATTCTCTACTGAACTATTCTCTACTGTGCTATTCTCTACTGAACTATACTGTACTGAACTATTCTCTACTGAACTATTCTCTACTGAATTGAACTGAACTATTCTCTACTGAACTATTCTCTACTGCACTATTCTCTAATGAACTATTCTCTATTGTACTGAACTATTCCCTACTATACTATTCTCTACTGAACTATTCTCCACTGAACTGTTCTCTACTGAACTATTCTCTACTGAACTATTCTCTACTGAACTATTCTCTACTGAACTATTCTCTACTGTACAATTCTGTACTGTACTATTCTCTACTGTAATATTCTCTACTGAACTATTCTCTAATGAACTATTCTCTATTGAACTGAACTATTCTCTACTATACTATTCTCTACTGAACTATTCTCTACTGTACTATTCTCTATTGTACTGAACTATTCTCTACTATACTATTCTCTACTGAACTATTCTCTACTGTACTATTCTCTATTGTACTGAACTATTCTTTACTATACTATTCTCTACTGAACTATTCTCTACTGAACTGAACTATTCTCTGCTGAATAATTACCTACTGAACTATTCTCTACTGAACTGAACTATTCTCTACTGAACTATTCTCTATTGTACAGAACTATTCTCTACTGATACTATTCTCTACTGAACTATTCTCTACTATACTATTCTCTACTGAACTATTCTCTACTGAACTATTCTCTACTGAACTATTCTCTACTGAACTATACTGTACTGAACTATTGTCTAATGGACTATTCTCTATTGTACTGAACTATTCCCTACTATACTATTCTCTACTGAACTATTCTCCACTGAACTGTTCTCTACTGTACTATTCTCTATTGTACTGAACTATTCTCTACTATACTATTCTCTACTGAACTATTAGCTACTGAACTATTCTCTACTGAACTGAACTATTCTCTACTGAATAATTATCTACTGAACTATTCTCTACTGATCTGAACTATTCTCTACTGAAATATTCTCTATTGTACTGAACTATTCTCTACTGATCTATTCTCTACTGTACTGAACTATTCTCTACTATACTACTCTCTATTGAACTGAACTATTCTCTACTATACTATTCTCTACAGAACCATTCTCTACTGAACTATTCTCTACTGAACTATTCTCTAGTGTACAATTCTCTACTGAACTATTCTCTACTGTACTATTCTCTACTGAACTATTCTCTACTGAACTGAACTATTCTCTACTGAATAATTACCTACTGAACTATTCTCTACTGAACTGAACTATTCTCTACTGAACTATTCTCTACTGAACTATTCTCTACTGAACTATTCTCTATTGTACTGAACCATTCTCTACTATACTATTCTCTACTGAACTATTCTCTACTGTACTATTCTCTACTGAACTATTCTTTACTATACTATTCTCTACTGAACTATTCTCTACTGTACTATTCTCTACTGAACTGTTCTTTACTATACTATTCTCTACTGAACTATTCTTTACTATACTATTCTCTACTGAACTATTCTCTACTATAGTATTCTCTACTATACTATTCTCTACTGAACTATTCTCTACTGAACTATTCTATAATGAACTATTCTCTACTGAACTATTCTCTACTGAACTATTCTCTAATTAACTATTTTCTACTGAACTATTCTCTAATGAACTATTTTCTACTAAACTATTCTCTACTGAATTGAACTATTCTCTACTGAACTATTCTCTAATGAACTATTCTCTATTGTACTCAACTATTCTCTATTGTACTGAACTATTCTCTACTATACTATTCTCTATTGTACTGAACTATTCTCTACTATACTATTCTCTACTGAACTATTAGCTACTGAACTACTCTCTACTGAATAATTACCTACTGAACTATTCTCTACTGAACTATTCTCTATTGTACTGAACTACGCTCTACTGACCTATTCTCTACTGAACTATTCTCTACTCTACTGAACTATTCTCTACAATACTAGTCTCTATTGTACTGAACTATTCTCTACTGAACTATTAGCTACTGAACTATTCTCTACTGAAATATTCTCTACTGAACTATTCTCTACTGAACTGAACTATTCTCTACTGAATAATTACCTACTGAACTATTCTCTACAATACTATTCTCTATTGTACTGAACTATTGTCTACTATACTATTCTCTACTGAACTATTCTCTACTGAACTATACTCTACTGAACTATTCTCTACAATATTATACTCTACTGAACTATTCTCTACTGAACTATTCTCTACTGTACTATTCTCTACTGAACTATTCTTTACTATATTATTCTCTACTGAACTATTCTCTACGGTACTATTCTCTACTGAACTATTCTCTACTGTACTGAACTATTCTCTACTGAACTATTCTCTACTGATCTATTCTATTCTCTACTGTACTGAACTATTCTCTACTGAACTATTCTCTACTTAACTATTCTCTACTGTACTATTCTCTATTGAACTGAACTATTCTCTACTGAACTATTCTCTACTGAATTGAACTATTCTCTTCTGAACTACTCTATGCTGAACTATTCTCTACTGTACTGAACTATTCTCAACTGAACTATTCTCTACTGAACTATTCTTTACTATACTATTCTCTACTGAATTGAACTATTCTCTTCTGAACTACTCTATGCTGAACTATTCTCTACTGTACTGAACTATTCTCTACTGTACTATTCTCTACTGAACTATTCTTTACTATACTATTCTCTACTGAATTATTCTCTACTATAGTATTCTCTACTATACTATTCTCTACTGAACTATTCTCTACTGAACTATTCTCTACTGTACTATTCTCTATTGAACTGAACTATTCTCTACTGAACTATTCTCTACTTTACTATACTCTACTGAACTATTCTCTACTGAACTATTCTCTACTGTACTATTCTCTACTGAACTATTCTTTACTATACTATTCTCTACTGAACTATTTTCTACTATACTATTCTCTACTATACTATTCTGTACTGAACTATTCTCTACTGAACTATTCTCTACTGAACTATTCTCTACTGTAGAATTATCTACTGAACTATTCTCTACTGAACTATTCTCTACTGAATTGAACTATTCTCTTCTGAACTACTCTCTACTGAACTATTCTCTACTGTACTGAACTATTCTCAACTGAACTATTCTCTACTGAACTGTTCTCTACTGTACTATTCTCTACTGAACTATTCTCTACTGAACTATTCTCTACTGAACTATTCTATACTATACTATACTATACTGAACTATTCTCCACTGAACTATTCTCTACTGAACTATTCTCTATTGAACTGAACTATTCTCTACTATACTATTCTCTACTGAACTATTCTCCACTGAACTGAACTATTCTCTACTGAATAATTACCTACTGAACTATTCTCTACTGAACTGAACAATTCTCTACTGAACTATTCTCTACTGAACTATTCTCTACTGAACTATTCTCTATTGTACTGAACTATTCCCTACTATACTATTCTCTACTGAACTATTCTCCACTGAACTGTTCTCTACTGAACTATTCTCTACTGAACTATTCTCTACTGAACTATTCTCTACTGAACTATTCTCTACTGTACAATTCTGTACTGAACTATTCTCTACTGTAATATTCTCTACTGAACTATTCTCTAATGAACTATTCTCTATTGTACTGAACTATTCCCTACTATACTATTCTCTACTGAACTATTCTCCACTGAACTATTCTCTACTGAACTATTCTCTACTGAACTGAACTATTCTCTGCTGAATAATTACCTACTGAACTATTCTCTACTGAACTGAACTATTCTCTACTGAACTATTCTCTATTGTACTGAACTATTCTCTACTGAACTATTCTCTACTGAACTATTCTCTACTGAACTATTCTGTACTGAACTATTCTCTGCTGAACTATTCTCTACTGAACTATTCTCTACTGAACTGAACTATTCTCTACTGAACTATTCTCTATTGTACTGAACTATTCCCTACTATACTATTCTCTACTGAACTATTCTCTACTGTACTATTCTCTATTGTACTGAACTATTCTCTACTATACTATTCTCTACTGAACTATTCTCTACTGAACTATTCTCTACTGAACTGAACTATTCTCTGCTGAATAATTATCTACTGAACTATTCTCTACTGAACTGAACTATTCTCTACTGAAATATTCTCTATTGTACTGAACTATTCTCTACTGAACTATTCTCTATTGTACTGAACTATTCTCTACTGATACTATTCTCTACTGTACTGAACTATTCTCTACTATACTATTCTCTACTGAACTGAACTATTCTCTACTATACTATTCTCTACTGAACTATTCTCTACTGAACTATTCTCTACTGAACTATACTCTACTGAACTATTCTCTACTGTACTATTCTCTACTGAACTATTCTCTACTGATACTATTCTCTACTGAACTATTCTCTACTGAACTGTTCTCTACTGAACTATTCTCTATTGTACTGAACTATTCTCTACTATACTATTCTCTACTGAACTATTAGCTACTGAACTATTCTCTACTGAACTGAACTATTCTCTACTGAATAATTATCTACTGAACTATTCTCTACTGATCTGAACTATTCTCTACTGAAATATTCTCTATTGTACTGAACTATTCTCTACTGAAATATTCTCTATTGTACTGAACTATTCTCTACTGATCTATTCTCTACTATACTATTCTCTATTGAACTAAACTATTCTCTACTATACTATTCTCTACAGAACCATTCTCTACTGAACTATTCTCTACTGAACTATTCTCTAGTGTACAATTCTCTACTGAACTATTCTCTACTGTACTATTCTCTACTGAACTATTCTCTACTGAACTGAACTATTCTCTACAGAATAATTACCTACTGAACTATTCTCTACTGAACTGAACTATTCTCTACTGAACTATTCTCTACTGAACTATTCTCTACTGAACTATTCTCTACTGAACTATTCTCTATTGTACTGAACCATTCTCTACTATACTATTCTCTACTGAACTATTCTCTACTGTACTATTCTCTACTGAACTATTCTCTACTGTACTATTCTCTACTGAACTATTCTTTACTATACTATTCTCTACTGAACTATTCTCTACTGTACTATTCTCTACTGAACTGTTCTTTACTATACTATTCTCTACTGAACTATTCTTTACTATACTATTCTCTACTGAACTATTCTCTACTATAGTATTCTCTACTATACTATTCTCTACTGAACTATTCTCTACTGAACTATTGTCTACTGTACTATTCTCTATTGTACTGAACTATTCTTTACTATACTATTCTCTACTGAACTATTCTCTACCGATCTATTCTCTACTGAACTATTCTCTACTGTACTGAACTATTCTCTACTATACTATACTCTACTGAACTATTCTCTACTGAACTATTCTCTACTATACTATACTCTACTGAACTATTCTCTACTGAACTATTCTCTACTGAACTATTCTCTACTGAACTATTCTCTACTGAACTATACTGTACTGAACTATTGTCTGATGGACTATTCTCTATTGTACTGAACTATTCCCTACTATACTATTCTCTACTGAACTATTCTCCACTGAACTGTTCTCTACTGTACTATTCTCTATTGTACTGAACTATTCTCTACTATACTATTCTCTACTGAACTATTCTCTACTGAACTGAACTATTCTCTACTGAACTATTCTTTATTGTACAGAACTATTCTCTACCGATCTATTCTCTACTGAACTATTCTCTACTGTACTGAACTATTCTCTACTATACTATTCTCTACTGAACAATTCTCTACTGAACTATTCTCTACTATACTATACTCTACTGAACTATTCTCTACTGAACTATTCTCTACTGAACTATTCTCTACTGAACTATACTGTACTGAACTATTCTCTAATGGACTATTCTCTATTGTACTGAACTATTCCCTACTATACTATTCTCTACTGAACTATTCTCCACTGAACTGTTCTCTACTGAACTATTCTCTATTGTACTGAACTATTCTCTATTGTACTGAACTATTCTCTACTATACTATTCTCTACTGAACTATTCTCTACTGTACTATTCTCTATTGTACTGAACTATTCTCTACTATACTATTCTCTACTGAACTATTAGCTACTGAACTATTCTCTACTGAACTGAAATATTCTCTACTGAATAATTATCTACTGATCTATTCTCTACTGATCTGAACTATTCTCTACTGAAATATTCTCTATTGTACTGAACTATTCTCTACTGAAATATTCTCTATTGTACTGAACTATTCTCTACTGATCTATTCTCTACTGTACTGAACTATTCTCTACTATACTATTCTCTATTGAACTGAACTATTCTCTACTATACTATTCTCTACTGAACTATTCTCTACTGAACTATTCTCTACTGAACTATTCTCTAGTGTACAATTCTCTACTGAACTATTCTCTACTGAAATGAACTATTCTCTACTGAACTATTCTCTACTGAACTATTCTCTATTGTACTGAACCATTCTCTACTATACTATTCTCTACTGAACTATTCTCTACTGAACTATTCTCTACTGAACTATTCTTTACTATACTATTCTCTACTGAACCATTCTCTACTATAGTATTCTCTACTATACTATTCTCTACTGAACTATTCTCTACTGAACTATTCTATAATGAACTATTCTCTATTGTACTGAACTATTCCCTACTATACTATTCTCTATTGTACTGAACTATTCTCTACTATGCTATTCTCTACTGAACTATTCTCTACTGAACTATTCTCAATTGTACTGAACTATTCTCTACTGATCTATTCTCTACTGAACTATTCTCTACTGTACTGAACTATTCTCTACTATACTATTCTCTATTGTACTGAACTATTCTCTACTATACTATTCTCTACTGAACTATTCTCTACTATACTATTCTCTACTGAACTATTCTCTACTATAGTATTCTCTACTGAACTATTCTCTACTGAACTATTCTCTAATTTACTATTCTCTACTGAACTATACTGTACTGAACTATTCTCTACTGAACTATTCTCTAATGAACTATTCTCTACTGAAATATTCTCTATTGTACTGAACTATTCTCTACTGAAATATTCTCTATTGTACTGAACTATTCTCTACTGATCTATTCTCTACTGTACTGAACTATTCTCTACTATACTATTCTCTATTGAACTGAACTATTCTCTACTATACTATTCTCTACAGAACCATTCTCTACTGAACTATTCTCTACTGAACTATTCTCTAGTGTACAATTCTCTACTGAACTATTCTCTACTGTACTATTCTCTACTGAACTATTCTCTACTGAACTGAACTATTCTCTACTGAATAATTACCTACTGAACTATTCTCTACTGAACTATTCTCTATTGTACTGAACCATTCTCTACTATACTATTCTCTACTGAACTATTCTCTACTGTACTATTCTCTACTGAACTATTCTTTACTATACTATTCTCTACTGAACTATTCTCTACTGTACTATTCTCTACTGAACTGTTCTTTACTATACTATTCTCTACTGAACTATTCTTTACTATACTATTCTCTACTGAACTATTCTCTACTATACTATTCTCTACTGAACTATTCTCTACTGAACTATACTGTACTGAACTATTGTCTAATGGACTATTCTCTATTGTACTGAACTATTCCCTACTATACTATTCTCTACTGAACTATTCTCCACTGAACTGTTCTCTACTGTACTATTCTCTATTGTACTGAACTATTCTCTACTATACTATTCTCTACTGAACTATTCTCTACTGAACTATTCTCTACTGAACTATTCTCTGCTGAATAATTACCTACTGAACTATTCTCTACTGAACTGAACTATTCTCTACTGAACTATTCTCTATTGTACAGAACTATTCTCTACCGATCTATTCTCTACTGAACTATTCTCTACTGTACTGAACTATTCTCTACTATACTATTCTCTACTGAACAATTCTCTACTGAACTATTCTCTACTATACTATACTCTACTGAACTATTCTCTACTGAACTATTCTCTACTGAACTATTCTCTACTGAACTATACTGTACTGAACTATTCTCTACTGAACTATTCTCTACTGAACTATTCTCTACTGAACTATTCTCTGCTGAATAATTACCTACTGAACTATTCTCTACTGAACTGAACTATTCTCTACTGAACTATTCTCTATTGTACAGAACTATTCTCTACCGATCTATTCTCTACTGAACTATTCTCTACTGTACTGAACTATTCTCTACTATACTATTCTCTACTGAACAATTCTCTACTGAACTATTCTTTACTATACTATACTCTACTGAACTATTCTCTACTGAACTATTCTCTACTGAACTATTCTCTACTGAACTATTCTCTACTGAACTATACTGTACTGAACTATTCTCTAATGGACTATTCTCTATTGTACTGAACTATTCCCTACTATACTATTCTCTACTGAACTATTCTCTACTGTACTGAACTATTCTCTACTATACTATTCTCTATTGTACTGAACTATTCTCTACTATACTATTCTCTACTGAACTATTCTCTACTATACTATTCTCTACTGAACTATTCTCTACTATAGTATTCTCTACTGAACTATTCTCTACTGAACTATTCTCAAATTTACTATTCTCTACTGAACTATACTGTACTGAACTATTCTCTACTGAACTATTCTCTAATGAACTATTCTCTACTGAACTATTCTCTAATGTACTGAACTATTCCCTACTATACTATTCTCTACTGAACTATTCTCCACTGAACTATTCTCTACTGAACTATTCTCTATTGTACTGAACTATTCTCTATTGTACTGAACTTTTCTCTACTATGCTATTCTCTACTTAACTATTCTCTACTGTACTATTCTCTATTGAACTGAACTATTCTCTACTATACTATTCTCTACTGAACTATTCTATACTGAACTATTCTCTAATGAACTATTCTCTATTGTACTGAACTATTCCCTACTATACTATTCTCAACTGAACTATTCTCCACTGAACTTTTCTCTACTGAATTATTCTCTATTGAACTGAACTATTCTCTACTATACTATTCTCTACTGAACTATTCTCTACTGAACTACTCTCTATTGTCCTGAACTATTCACTATTGTACTGAACTATACACTACTGAAATATTCTCTACTGAACTATTCTCTACTGAAATATTCTCTATTGTACTGAACTATTCTCTACTGAAATATTCTCTATTGTACTGAACTATTCTCTACTGATCTATTCTCTACTGTACTGAACTATTCTCTACTATACTATTCTCTATTGAACTGAACTATTCTCTACTATACTATTCTCTACAGAACCATTCTCTACTGAACTATTCTCTACTGAACTATTCTCTAGTGTACAATTCTCTACTGAACTATTCTCTACTGTACTATTCTCTACTGAACTATTCTCTACTGAACTGAACTATTCTCTACTGAATAATTACCTACTGAACTATTCTCTACTGAACTATTCTCTATTGTACTGAACCATTCTCTACTATACTATTCTCTACTGAACTATTCTCTACTGTACTATTCTCTACTGAACTATTCTTTACTATACTATTCTCTACTGAACTATTCTCTACTGTACTATTCTCTACTGAACTGTTCTTTACTATACTATTCTCTACTGAACTATTCTTTACTATACTATTCTCTACTGAACTATTCTCTACTATACTATTCTCTACTGAACTATTCTCTACTGAACTATTCTCTACTGAACTATACTGTACTGAACTATTGTCTAATGGACTATTCTCTATTGTACTGAACTATTCCCTACTATACTATTCTCTACTGAACTATTCTCCACTGAACTGTTCTCTACTGTACTATTCTCTATTGTACTGAACTATTCTCTACTATACTATTCTCTACTGAACTATTCTCTACTGAACTATTCTCTACTGAACTATTCTCTGCTGAATAATTACCTACTGAACTATTCTCTACTGAACTGAACTATTCTCTACTGAACTATTCTCTATTGTACAGAACTATTCTCTACCGATCTATTCTCTACTGAACTATTCTCTACTGTACTGAACTATTCTCTACTATACTATTCTCTACTGAACAATTCTCTACTGAACTATTCTCTACTATACTATACTCTACTGAACTATTCTCTACTGAACTATTCTCTACTGAACTATTCTCTACTGAACTATTCTCTACTGAACTATACTGTACTGAACTATTCTCTAATGGACTATTCTCTATTGTACTGAACTATTCCCTACTATACTATTCTCTACTGAACTATTCTCTACTATACTATTCTCTATTGTACTGAACTATTCTCTACTATACTATTCTCTACTGAACTATTCTCTACTATACTATTCTCTACTGAACTATTCTCTACTATAGTATTCTCTACTGAACTATTCTCTACTGAACTATTCTCTAATTTACTATTCTCTACTGAACTATACTGTACTGAACTATTCTCTACTGAACTATTCTCTAATGAACTATTCTCTACTGAACTATTCTCTAATGTACTGAACTATTCCCTACTATACTATTCTCTACTGAACTATTCTCCACTGAACTATTCTCTACTGAACTATTCTCTATTGTACTGAACTATTCTCTATTGTACTGAACTTTTCTCTACTATGCTATTCTCTACTTAACTATTCTCTACTGTACTATTCTCTATTGAACTGAACTATTCTCTACTATACTATTCTCTACTGAACTATTCTATACTGAACTATTCTCTAATGAACTATTCTCTATTGTACTGAACTATTCCCTACTATACTATTCTCTACTGAACTATTCTCCACTGAACTATTCTCTACTGAATTATTCTCTATTGAACTGAACTATTCTCTACTATACTATTCTCTACTGAACTATTCTCTACTGAACTACTCTCTATTGTCCTGAACTATTCACTATTGTACTGAACTATACACTACTGAAATATTCTCTACTGAACTATTCTCCACTGAACTGAACTATTCTCTACTGAATAATTACCTACTGAACTATTCTCTACTGAACTGAACAATTCTCTACTGAAATTTTCTCTACTGAACTATTCTCTACTGAACTATTCTCTACTGAACTATTCTCTACTATACTCTACTGAACTATTCTCTACTATACTATTCTCTACTGAACTATTCTCTACTGAACTATTCTCTACTGAACTATTCTCTACAATACTATACTCTACTGAACTATTCTCTACTGAACTATTCTCTACTGTACTATTCTCTACTGAACTATTCTTTACTATACTATTCTCTACTTAACTATTCTCTACTATTCTCTACTATACTATTCTCTACTGAACTATTCTCTACGGTACTATTCTCTACTGAACTATTCTCTACTGTACTGAACTATTCTCTACTGAACTATTCTCTACTGATCTATTCTCTACTGTACAGAACTATTCTCTACTGAACTATTCTCTACTTAACTATTCTCTACTGTACTATTCTCTATTGAACTGAACTATTCTCTACTGAACTATTCTCTACTGATCTATTCTCTACTGTACTGAACTATTCTCTGCTGAACTATTATCTACTGAACTATTCTCTAATGAACTATTCTCTACTGAACTGTTCTCTACTGTACTTTTCTCTACTGAACTATTCTCTACTGAACTATTTTCTACTGTACAATTCTCTACTGAACTATTCTTTACTATACTATTTTCTACTGAACTGAATTATTCTCTACTGAATAATTACCTACTGAATTATTCTCTGCTGAACTATTCTCTACTGAACTATTCTCTCATACTATTCTCTACTGAACTATACTGTACTGAACTATTCTTTACTATACTATTTTCTACTGAACTATTTTCTACTATACTATTTTCTACTATACTATTCTCTACTGTACTATTCTCTAATGTACTATTCTCTACTGTACTATTCTCTACTGTGCTATTCTCTACTGTACTATTCTCTATTGTACTGAACTATTCTCTACTATACTATTCTCTACTGAACTATTAGCTACTGAACTATTCTCTACTAAACTGAACTATTCTCTACTGAATAATTATCTACTGATCTTTTCTCTACTGATCTGAACTATTCTCTACTGAAATATTCTCTATTGTACTGAACTATTCTCTACTGAAATATTCTCTATTGTACTGAACTATTCTCTACTGATCTATTCTCTACTGTACTGAACTATTCTCTACTATACTATTCTCTATTGAACTGAACTATTCTCTACTATACTATTCTCTACTGAACTATTCTCTACTGAATTATTCTCTACTGAACTATTCTCTAGTGTACAATTCTCTACTGAACTATTCTCGACTGAACTGAACTATTCTCTACTGAATAATTACCTACTGAACTATTCTCTACTGAACTGAACTATTCTCTACTGAACTATTCTCTACTGAACTATTCTCTATTGTACTGAACCATTCTTTACTATACTATTCTCTACTGAACTATTCTCTACTGTACTATTCTCTACTGAACTATTCTTTACTATACTATTCTCTACTGAACTATTCTCTACTATAGTATTCTCTACTATACTATTCTCTACTGAACTATTCTCTACTGAACTATTCTATAATGAACTATTCTCTATTGTACTGAACTATTCCCTACTATACTATTCTCTATTGTACTGAACTATTCTCTACTATGCTATTCTCTACTGAACTATTCTCTACTGAACTATTCTCAATTGTACTGAACTATTCTCTACTGATCTATTCTCTACTGAACTATTCTCTACTGTACTGAACTATTCTCTACTATACTATTCTCTATTGTACTGAACTATTCTCTACTATACTACTCTCTACTGAACTATTCTCTACTATAGTATTCTCTACTGAACTATTCTCTACTGAACTATTCTCTACTGAACTGAACTATTCTCTACTGAGTAATTATGTACTGAACTATTCTCTACTGAACTGAACTATTCTCTACTGAACTATTCTCTATTGTACTGAACTATTCTATACTGATCTATTCTCTACTGTACTGAACTATTCTCTACTATACTATTCTCTATTGAACTGAACTTTTCTCTACTATACTATTCTCTACTGAACTATTCTCTACTGAACTATTCTCTACTGTACTGAACTATTCTCTACTATACTATTCTCTATTGTACTGAACTATTCTCTACTATAGTATTCTCTACTGAACTATTCTCTACTGAACTATTCTCTACTGAACTGAACTATTCTCTACTGAGTAATTATGTACTGAACTATTCTCTACTGAACTGAACTATTCTCTACTGAACTATTCTCTATTGTACTGAACTATTCTCTACTATACTATTCTCTACTGAACTATTCTCCACTGAACTGTTCTCTACTGAACTATTCTCTACTGAACTATTCTCTACTGAACTATTCTCTACTGTACAATTCTGTACTGAACTATTCTCTACTGTAATATTCTCTACTGAACTTTTCTCTAATGAACTATTCTCTATTGTACTGAACTATTCCCTACTATACTATTCTCTACTGAACTATTCTCCACTGAACTATTCTCTACTGAACTATTCTCTATTGAACTGAACTATTCTCTACTATACTATTCTCTATTTTACTGAACTATTCTTTACTATACTATTCTCTACTGAACTATTCTCTACTGAACTATTCTCTATTGTACTGAACTATTCCCTACTATACTATTCTCTACTGAAAAATTCTCCACTGAACTGTTCTCTACTGAACTATTCTCTATTGTACTGAACTATTCTCTACTATACTATTCTCTACTGAACTATTAGCTACTGAACTATTCTCTACTGAACTGAACTATTCTCTACTGAATAATTATCTACTGATCTATTCTCTACTGATCTGAACTATTCTCTACTGAAATATTCTCTATTGTACTGAACTATTCTCTACTAAACTATTCTCTACTGAACTATTCTCCACTGAACTGTTCTCTACTGAACTATTCTCTACTGAACTATTCTCTACTGAACTATTCTCTACTGTACAATTCTGTACTGAACTATTCTCTACTGTAATATTCTCTACTGAACTATTCTCTAATGAACTATTCTCTATTGTACTGAACTATTCCCTACTATACTATTCTCTACTGAACTATTCTCCACTGAACTATTCTCTACTATACTATTCTCTACTGAACTATTCTCTACTGTACTATTCTCTATTTTACTGAACTATTCTTTACTATACTATTCTCTACTGAACTATTCTCTACTGAACTATTCTCTATTGTACTGAACTATTCCCTACTATACTATTCTCTACTGAACTATTCTCCACTGAACTGTTCTCTACTGAACTATTCTCCATTGAACTGAACTATTCTCTATTGTACTGAACTATTCTCTACTATACTATTCTCTACTGAACTATTCTCTACTGTACTATTCTCTATTGTACTGAACTATTCTCTACTATACTATTCTCTACTGAACTATTAGCTACTGAACTATTCTCTACTAAACTGAACTGTTCTCTACTGAATAATTATCTACTGATCTATTCTCTACTGATCTGAACTATTCTCTACTGAAATATTCTCTATTGTACTGAACTATTCTCTACTGAATTATTCTCTATTGTACTGAACTATTCTCTACTGATCTATTCTCTACTGTACTGAACTATTCTCTACTATACTATTCTCTATTGAACAGAACTATTCTCTACTATACTATTCTCTACTGAACTATTCTCTACTGAACTATTCTCTAGTGTACAATTCTCTACTGAACTATTCTCTACTGTACTATTCTCTACTGAACTATTCTCTACTGAATAATTACCTACTGAACTATTCTCTACTGAACTGAACTATTCTCTACTGAACTATTCTCTACTGAACTATTCTCTACTGAACTATTCTCTATTGTACTGAACCATTCTTTACTATACTATTCTCTACTGAACTATTCTCTACTGTACTATTCTCTACTGAACTATTCTTTACTATACTATTCTCTACTGAACCATTCTCTACTGTACTATTCTCTACTGAACTGTTCTTTACTATACTATTCTCTACTGAACTATTCTTTACTATACTATTCTCTACTGAACTATTCTCTACTATAGTATTCTCTACTATACTATTCTCTACTGAACTATTCTCTACTGAACTATTCTATAATGAACTATTCTCTATTGTACTGAACTATTCCCTACTATACTATTCTCTATTGTACTGAACTATTCTCTACTGATACTATTCTCTACTGAACTATTCTCTACTGTACTGAACTATTCTCTACTATACTATTCTCTATTGTACTGAACTATTCTCTACTATACTACTCTCTACTGAACTATTCTCTACTATAGTATTCTCTACTGAACTATTCTCTACTGAACTGAACTATTCTCTACTGAGTAATTATGTACTGAACTATTCTCTACTGAACTGAACTATTCTCTACTGAACTATTCTCTATTGTACTGAACTATTCTATACTGATCTATTCTCTACTGTACTGAACTATTCTCTACTATACTATTCTCTATTGAACTGAACTTTTCTCTACTATACTATTCTCTACTGAACTATTCTCTACTGAACTATTCTCTACTGTACTGAACTATTCTCTACTATAGTATTCTCTACTGAACTATTCTCTACTGAACTATTCTCTACTGAACTGAACTATTCTCTACTGAGTAATTATGTACTGAACTATTCTCTACTGAACTGAACTATTCTCTACTGAACTATTCTCTATTGTACTGAACTATTCTCTACTATACTATTCTCTACTGAACTATTCTCCACTGAACTGTTCTCTACTGAACTATTCTCTACTGAACTATTCTCTACTGAACTATTCTCTACTGTACAATTCTGTACTGAACTATTCTCTACTGTAATATTCTCTACTGAACTATTCTCTAATGAACTATTCTCTATTGTACTGAACTATTCCCTACTATACTATTCTCTACTGAACTATTCTCCAATGAACTATTCTCTACTGAACTATTCTCTATTGAACTGAACTATTCTCTACTATACTATTCTCTATTTTACTGAACTATTCTTTACTATACTATTCTCTACTGAACTATTCTCTACTGAACTATTCTCTATTGTACTGAACAATTCCCTACTATACTATTCTCTACTGAACTATTCTCCACTGAACTGTTCTCTACTGAACTATTCTCTATTGTACTGAACTATTCTCTATTGTACTGAACTATTCTCTACTATACTATTCTCTACTGAACTATTCTCTACTGTACTATTCTCTATTGTACTGAACTATTCTTTACTATACTATTCTCTACTGAACTATTAGCTACTGAACTATTCTCTACTGAACTGAACTATTCTCTACTGAATAATTATCTACTGATCTATTCTCTACTGATCTGAACTATTCTCTACTGAAATATTCTCTATTGTACTGAACTATTCTCTACTAAACTATTCTCTACTGAACTATTCTCCACTGAACTGTTCTCTACTGAACTATTCTTTACTGAACTATTCTCTACTGAACTATTCTCTACTGTACAATTCTGTACTGAACTATTCTCTAATGAACTATTCTCTATTGTACTGAACTATTCCCTACTATACTATTCTCTACTGAACTATTCTCCACTGAACTATTCTCTACTATACTATTCTCTACTGAACTATTCTCTACTGTACTATTCTCTATTTTACTGAACTATTCTTTACTATACTATTCTCTACTGAACTATTCTCTACTGAACTATTCTCTATTGTACTGAACTATTCCCTACTATACTATTCTCTACTGAACTATTCTCCACTGAACTGTTCTCTACTGAACTATTCTCCATTGAACTGAACTATTCTCTATTGTACTGAACTATTCTCTACTATACTATTCTCTACTGAACTATTAGCTACTGAACTATTCTCTACTAAACTGAACTATTCTCTACTGAATAATTATCTACTGATCTATTCTCTACTGATCTGAACTATTCTCTACTGAAATATTCTCTATTGTACTGAACTATTCTCTACTGAAATATTCTCTATTGTACTGAACTATTCTCTACTGATCTATTCTCTACTGTACTGAACTATTCTCTACTATACTATTCTCTATTGAACTGAACTATTCTCTACTATACTATTCTCTACTGAACTATTCTCTACTGAACTATTCTCTACTGAACTATTCTCTAGTGTACAATTCTCTACTGAACTATTCTCTACTGTACTATTCTCTACTGAACTATTCTCTACTGAACTGAACTATTCTCTACTGAATAATTACCTACTGAACTATTCTCTACTGAACTGAACTATTCTCTACTGAACTATTCTCTACTGAACTATTCTCTACTGAACTATTCTCTATTGTACTGAACCATTCTTTACTATACTATTCTCTACTGAACTATTCTCTACTGTACTATTCTCTACTGAACTGTTCTTTACTATACTATTCTCTACTGAACTATTCTTTACTATACTATTCTCTACTGAACTATTCTCTACTATAGTATTCTCTACTATACTATTCTCTACTGAACTATTCTCTACTGAACTATTCTATAATGAACTATTCTCTATTGTACTGAACTATTCCCTACTATACTATTCTCTATTGTACTGAACTATTCTCTACTATGCTATTCTCTACTGAACTATTCTCTACTGAACTATTCTCAATTGTACTGAACTATTCTCTACTGATCTATTCTCTACTGAACTATTCTCTACTGTACTGAACTATTCTCTACTATTCTCTATTGTACTGAACTATTCTCTACTATACTACTCTCTACTGAACTATTCTCTACTATAGTATTCTCTACTGAACTATTCTCTACTGAACTATTCTCTACTGAACTGAACTATTCTCTACTGAGTAATTATGTACTGAACTATTCTCTACTGTAATATTCTCTACTGAACTATTCTCTAATGAACTATTCTCTATTGTACTGAACTATTCCCTACTATACTATTCTCTACTGAACTATTCTCCAATGAACTATTCTCTACTGAACTATTCTCTATTGAACTGAACTATTCTCTACTATACTATTCTCTATTTTACTGAACTATTCTTTACTATACTATTCTCTACTGAACTATTCTCTACTGAACTATTCTCTATTGTACTGAACAATTCCCTACTATACTATTCTCTACTGAACTATTCTCCACTGAACTGTTCTCTACTGAACTATTCTCTATTGTACTGAACAATTCTCTATTGTACTGAACTATTCTCTACTATACTATTCTCTACTGAACTATTCTCTACTGTACTATTCTCTATTGTACTGAACTATTCTTTACTATACTATTCTCTACTGAACTATTAGCTACTGAACTATTCTCTACTGAACTGAACTATTCTCTACTGAATAATTATCTACTGATCTATTCTCTACTGATCTGAACTATTCTCTACTGAAATATTCTCTATTGTACTGAACTATTCTCTACTAAACTATTCTCTACTGAACTATTCTCCACTGAACTGTTCTCTACTGAACTATTCTCTACTGAACTATTCTCTACTGAACTATTCTCTACTGTACAATTCTGTACTGAACTATTCTCTACTGTAATATTCTCTACTGAACTATTCTCTAATGAACTATTCTCTATTGTACTGAACTATTCCCTACTATACTATTCTCTACTGAACTATTCTCCACTGAACTATTCTCTACTATACTATTCTCTACTGAACTATTCTCTACTGTACTATTCTCTATTTTACTGAACTATTCTTTACTATACTATTCTCTACTGAACTATTCTCTACTGAAATATTCTCTATTGTACTGAACTATTCTCTACTAAACTATTCTCTACTGAACTATTCTCCACTGAACTGTTCTCTACTGAACTATTCTCTACTGAACTATTCTCTACTGAACTATTCTCTACTGTACAATTCTGTACTGAACTATTCTCTACTGTAATATTCTCTACTGAACTATTCTCTAATGAACTATTCTCTATTGTACTGAACTATTCCCTACTATACTATTCTCTACTGAACTATTCTCCACTGAACTATTCTCTACTATACTATTCTCTACTGAACTATTCTCTACTGTACTATTCTCTATTTTACTGAACTATTCTTTACTATACTATTCTCTACTGAACTATTCTCTACTGAACTATTCTCTATTGTACTGAACTATTCCCTACTATACTATTCTCTACTGAACTATTCTCCACTGAACTGTTCTCTACTGAACTATTCTCTATTGAACTGAACTATTCTCTATTGTACTGAACTATTCTCTACTATACTATTCTCTACTGAACTATTCGCTACTGAACTATTCTCTCTAAACTGAACTATTCTCTACTGAATATATTATCTACTGATCTATTCTCTAGACTGAACTATTCTCTACTGAACTATTCTCTATTGTACTGAACTATTCTCTACTGAACTATTCTCTATTGTACTGAACTATTCTCTACTGATCTATTCTCTACTGTACTGAACTATTCTCTACTATACTATTCTCTATTGTACTGAACTATTCTCTACTATACTATTCTCTACTGAACTATTCTCTACTGAACTATTCTCTACTGAACTATTCTCCACTGAACTATTCTCTACTGAACTATTCTCTATTGAACTGAACTATTCTCTACTATACTATTCTCTATTTTACTGAACTATTCTTTACTATACTATTCTCTACTGAACTATTCTCTACTGAACTATTCTCTATTGTACTGAACTATTCCCTACTATACTATTCTCTACTGAACTATTCTCCACTGAACTGTTCTCTACTGAACTATTCTCTATTGTACTGAACTATTCTCTATTGTACTGAACTATTCTCTACTATACTATTCTCTACTGAACTATTCTCTACTGTACTATTCTCTATTGTACTGAACTATTCTTTACTATACTATTCTCTACTGAACTATTAGCTACTGAACTATTCTCTACTGAACTGAACTATTCTCTACTGAATAATTATCTACTGATCTATTCTCTACTGATCTGAACTATTCTCTACTGAAATATTCTCTATTGTACTGAACTATTCTCTACTAAACTATTCTCTACTGAACTATTCTCCACTGAACTGTTCTCTACTGAACTATTCTCTACTGAACTATTCTCTACTGAACTATTCTCTACTGTACAATTCTGTACTGAACTATTCTCTACTGTAATATTCTCTACTGAACTATTCTCTAATGAACTATTCTCTATTGTACTGAACTATTCCCTACTATACTATTCTCTACTGAACTATTCTCCACTGAACTATTCTCTACTATACTATTCTCTACTGAACTATTCTCTACTGTACTATTCTCTATTTTTCTGAACTATTCTTTACTATACTATTCTCTACTGAACTATTCTCTACTGAACTATTCTCTATTGTACTGAACTATTCCCTACTATACTATTCTCTACTGAACTATTCTCCACTGAACTGTTCTCTACTGAACTATTCTCCATTGAACTGAACTATTCTCTATTGTACTGAATTATTCTCTACTATACTATTCTCTACTGAACTATTAGCTACTGAACTATTCTCTACTAAACTGAACTATTCTCTACTGAATAATTATCTACTGATCTATTCTCTACTGATCTGAACTATTCTCTACTGAAATATTCTCTATTGTACTGAACTATTCTCTACTGAAATATTCTCTATTGTACTGAACTATTCTCTACTGATCTATTCTCTACTGTACTGAACTATTCTCTACTATACTATTCTCTATTGAACTGAACTATTCTCTACTATACTATTCTCTACTGAACTATTCTCTACTGAACTATTCTCTACTGAACTATTCTCTAGTGTACAATTCTCTACTGAACTATTCTCTACTGTACTATTCTCTACTGAACTATTCTCTACTGAACTGAACTTAATTACTCTACTGAACTATTCTCTACTGAACTGAACTATTCTCTACTGAACTATTCTCTACTGAACTATTCTCTACTGAACTATTCTCTATTGTACTGAACCATTCTTTACTATACTATTCTCTACTGAACCATTCTCTACTGTACTATTCTCTACTGAACTGTTCTTTACTATACTATTCTCTACTGAACTATTCTTTTACTATACTATTCTCTACTGAACTATTCTCTACTATAGTATTCTCTACTATACTATTCTCTACTGAACTATTCTCTACTGAACTATTCTATAATGAACTATTCTCTATTGTACTGAACTATTCCCTACTATACTATTCTCTATTGTACTGAACTATTCTCTACTATGCTATTCTCTACTGAACTATTCTCTACTGAACTATTCTCAATTGTACTGAACTATTCTCTACTGATCTATTCTCTACTGAACTATTCTCTACTGTACTGAACTATTCTCTACTATACTATTCTCTATTGTACTGAACTATTCTCTACTATACTACTCTCTACTGAACTATTCTCTACTATAGTATTCTCTACTGAACTATTCTCTACTGAACTATTCTCTACTGAACTGAACTATTCTCTACTGAGTAATTATGTACTGAACTATTCTCTACTGAACTGAACTATTCTCTACTGAACTATTCTCTATTGTACTGAACTATTCTATACTGATCTATTCTCTACTGTACTGAACTATTCTCTACTATACTATTCTCTATTGAACTGAACTTTTCTCTACTATACTATTCTCTACTGAACTATTCTCTACTGAACTATTCTCTACTGTACTGAACTATTCTCTACTATACTATTCTCTATTGTACTGAACTATTCTCTACTATACTATTCTCTACTGAACTATTCTCCACTGAACTGTTCTCTACTGAACTATTCTCTACTGAACTATTCTCTACTGAACTATTCTCTACTGTACAATTCTGTACTGAACTATTCTCTACTGTAATATTCTCTACTGAACTATTCTCCACTGAACTATTCTCTATTGAACTGAACTATTCTCTACTATACTATTCTCTATTTTACTGAACTATTCTTTACTATACTATTCTCTACTGAACTATTCTCTACTGAACTATTCTCTATTGTACTGAACTATTCCCTACTATACTATTCTCTACTGAACTATTCTCCACTGAACTGTTCTCTACTGAACTATTCTCTATTGTACTGAACTATTCTCTATTGTACTGAACTATTCTCTACTATACTATTCTCTACTGAACTATTCTCTACTGTACTATTCTCTATTGTACTGAACTATTCTTTACTATACTATTCTCTACTGAACTATTAGCTACTGAACTATTCTCTACTGAACTGAACTATTCTCTACTGAATAATTATCTACTGATCTATTCTCTACTGATCTGAACTATTCTCTACTGAAATATTCTCTACTGAACTATTCTCTAATGAACTATTCTCTATTGTACTGAACTATTCCCTACTATACTATTCTCTACTGAACTATTCTCCACTGAACTATTCTCTACTGACCTATTCTCTATTGAACTGAACTATTCTCTACTATACTATTCTCTATTTTACTGAACTATTCTTTACTATACTATTCTCTACTGAACTATTCTCTACTGAACTATTCTCTATTGTACTGAACTATTCCCTACTATACTATTCTCTACTGAACTATTCTCCACTGAACTGTTCTCTACTGAACTATTCTCTATTGTACTGAACTATTCTCTATTGTACTGAACTATTCTCTACTATACTATTCTCTACTGAACTATTCTCTACTGTACTATTCTCTATTGTACTGAACTATTCTTTACTATACTATTCTCTACTGAACTATTAGCTACTGAACTATTCTCTACTGAACTGAACTATTCTCTACTGAATAATTATCTACTGATCTATTCTCTACTGATCTGAACTATTCTCTACTGAAATATTCTCTATTGTACTGAACTATTCTCTACTAAACTATTCTCTACTGAACTATTCTCCACTGAACTGTTCTCTACTGAACTATTCTCTACTGAACTATTCTCTACTGAACTATTCTCTACTGTACAATTCTGTACTGAACTATTCTCTACTGTAATATTCTCTACTGAACTATTCTCTAATGAACTATTCTCTATTGTACTGAACTATTCTCTACTATCTATACTATTCTCCACTGAACTATTCTCTACTATACTATTCTCTACTGAACTATTCTCTACTGTACTATTCTCTATTTTACTGAACTATTCTTTACTATACTATTCTCTACTGAACTATTCTCTACTGAACTATTCTCTATTGTACTGAACTATTCCCTACTATACTATTCTCTACTGAACTATTCTCCACTGAACTGTTCTCTACTGAACTATTCTCCATTGAACTGAACTATTCTCTATTGTACTGAACTATTCTCTACTATACTATTCTCTACTGAACTATTCTCTACTGTGCTATTCTCTATTGTACTGAACTATTCTTTACTATACTATTCTCTACTGAACTATTAGCTACTGAACTATTCTCTACTAAACTGAACTATTCTCTACTGAATAATTATCTACTGATCTATTCTCTACTGATCTGAACTATTCTCTACTGAACTATTCTCTACTGAACTATTCTCTATTGTACTGAACTATTCTCTACTATACTATTCTCTACTGAACTATTCTCCACTGAACTATTCTCTACTGAACTATTCTCTATTGAACTGAACTATTCTCTACTATACTATTCTCTATTTTACTGAACTATTCTTTACTATACTATTCTCTACTGAACTATTCTCTACTGAACTATTCTCTATTGTACTGAACTATTCTCTACTATAATATTCTCTACTGAACTATTCTCCACTGAACTGTTCTCTACTGAACTATTCTCTATTGTACTGAACTATTCTCTATTGTACTGAACTATTCTCTACTATACTATTCTCTACTGAACTATTCTCTACTGTACTATTCTCTATTGTACTGAACTATTCTTTACTATACTATTCTCTACTGAACTATTAGCTACTGAACTATTCTCTACTGAACTGAACTATTCTCTACTGAATAATTATCTACTGATCTATTCTCTACTGATCTGAACTATTCTCTACTGAAATATTCTCTATTGTACTGAACTATTCTCTACTAAACTATTCTCTACTGAACTATTCTCCACTGAACTGTTCTCTACTGAACTATTCTCTACTGAACTATTCTCTACTGAACTATTCTCTACTGTACAATTCTGTACTGAACTATTCTCTACTGTAATATTCTCTACTGAACTATTCTCTAATGAACTATTCTCTATTGTACTGAACTATTCCCTACTATACTATTCTCCACTGAACTATTCTCTACTATACTATTCTCTACTGAACTATTCTCTACTGTACTATTCTCTATTTTACTGAACTATTCTTTACTATACTATTCTCTACTGAACTATTCTCTACTGAACTATTCTCTATTGTACTGAACTATTCCCTACTATACTATTCTCTACTGAACTATTCTCCACTGAACTGTTCTCTACTGAACTATTCTCCATTGAACTGAACTATTCTCTATTGTACTGAACTATTCTCTACTATACTATTCTCTACTGAACTATTCTCTACTGTACTATTCTCTATTGTACTGAACTATTCTCTACTATACTATTCTCTACTGAACTATTAGCTACTGAACTATTCTCTACTAAACTGAACTATTCTCTACTGAATAATTATCTACTGATCTATTCTCTACTGATCTGAACTATTCTCTACTGAAATATTCTCTATTGTACTGAACTATTCTCTACTGAAATATTCTCTATTGTACTGAACTATTCTCTACTGATCTATTCTCTACTGTACTGAACTATTCTCTACTATACTATTCTCTATTGAACAGAACTATTCTCTACTATACTATTCTCTACTGAACTATTCTCTACTGAACTATTCTCTAGTGTACAATTCTCTACTGAACTATTCTCTACTGTACTATTCTCTACTGAACTATTCTCTACTGAATAATTACCTACTGAACTATTCTCTACTGAACTGAACTATTCTCTACTGAACTATTCTCTACTGAACTATTCTCTACTGAACTATTCTCTATTGTACTGAACCATTCTTTACTATACTATTCTCTACTGAACTATTCTCTACTGTACTATTCTCTACTGAACTATTCTTTACTATACTATTCTCTACTGAACCATTCTCTACTGTACTATTCTCTACTGAACTGTTCTTTACTATACTATTCTCTACTGAACTATTCTCTACTGAACTATTCTCTATTGTACTGAACTATTCTCTACTATACTATTCTCTACTGAACTATTCTCCACTGAACTGTTTCTCTACTGAACTATTCTCCATTGAACTGAACTATTCTCTATTGTACTGAACTATTCTCTACTATACTATTCTCTACTGAACTATTAGCTACTGAACTATTCTCTACTAAACTGAACTATTCTCTACTGAATAATTATCTACTGATCTATTCTCTACTGATCTGAACTATTCTCTACTGAAATATTCTCTATTGTACTGAACTATTCTCTACTGAAATATTCTCTATTGTACTGAACTATTCTCTACTGATCTATTCTCTACTGTACTGAACTATTCTCTACTATACTATTCTCTATTGAACTGAACTATTCTCTACTATACTATTCTCTACTGAACTATTCTCTACTGAACTATTCTCTACTGAACTATTCTCTAGTGTACAATTCTCTACTGAACTATTCTCTACTGTACTATTCTCTACTGAACTATTCTCTACTGAACTGAACTATTCTCTACTGAATAATTACCTACTGAACTATTCTCTACTGAACTGAACTATTCTCTACTGAACTATTCTCTACTGAACTATTCTCTATTGTACTGAACCATTCTTTACTATACTATTCTCTACTGAACTATTCTCTACTGTACTATTCTCTACTGAACTATTCTTTACTATACTATTCTCTACTGAACTATTCTTTACTATACTATTCTCTACTGAACTATTCTCTACTATAGTATTCTCTACTATACTATTCTCTACTGAACTATTCTCTACTGAACTATTCTATAATGAACTATTCTCTATTGTACTGAACTATTCCCTACTATACTATTCTCTATTGTACTGAACTATTCTCTACTATGCTATTCTCTACTGAACTATTCTCTACTGAACTATTCTCAATTGTACTGAACTATTCTCTACTGATCTATTCTCTACTGAACTATTCTCTACTGTACTGAACTATTCTCTACTATACTATTCTCTATTGTACTGAACTATTCTCTACTATACTACTCTCTACTGAACTATTCTCTACTATAGTATTCTCTACTGAACTATTCTCTACTGAACTATTCTCTACTGAACTGAACTATTCTCTACTGAGTAATTATGTACTGAACTATTCTCTACTGAACTGAACTATTCTCTACTGAACTATTCTCTATTGTACTGAACTATTCTATACTGATCTATTCTCTACTGTACTGAACTATTCTCTACTATACTATTCTCTATTGAACTGAACTTTTCTCTACTATACTATTCTCTACTGAACTATTCTCTACTGAACTATTCTCTACTGTACTGAACTATTCTCTACTATACTATTCTCTATTGTACTGAACTATTCTCTACTATAGTATTCTCTACTGAACTATTCTCTACTGAACTATTCTCTACTGAACTGAACTATTCTCTACTGAGTAATTATGTACTGAACTATTCTCTACTGAACTGAACTATTCTCTACTGAACTATTCTCTATTGTACTGAACTATTCTCTACTATACTATTCTCTACTGAACTATTCTCCACTGAACTGTTCTCTACTGAACTATTCTCTACTGAACTATTCTCTACTGAACTATTCTCTACTGTACAATTCTGTACTGAACTATTCTCTACTGTAATATTCTCTACTGAACTTTTCTCTAATGAACTATTCTCTATTGTACTGAACTATTCCCTACTATACTATTCTCTACTGAACTATTCTCCACTGAACTATTCTCTACTGAACTATTCTCTATTGAACTGAACTATTCTCTACTATACTATTCTCTATTTTACTGAACTATTCTTTACTATACTATTCTCTACTGAACTATTCTCTACTGAACTATTCTCTATTGTACTGAACTATTCCCTACTATACTATTCTCTACTGAACTATTCTCCACTGAACTGTTCTCTACTGAACTATTCTCTATTGTACTGAACTATTCTCTACTATACTATTCTCTACTGAACTATTAGCTACTGAACTATTCTCTACTGAACTGAACTATTCTCTACTGAATAATTATCTACTGATCTATTCTCTACTGATCTGAACTATTCTCTACTGAAATATTCTCTATTGTACTGAACTATTCTCTACTAAACTATTCTCTACTGAACTATTCTCCACTGAACTGTTCTCTACTGAACTATTCTCTACTGAACTATTCTCTACTGAACTATTCTCTACTGTACAATTCTGTACTGAACTATTCTCTACTGTAATATTCTCTACTGAACTATTCTCTAATGAACTATTCTCTATTGTACTGAACTATTCCCTACTATACTATTCTCTACTGAACTATTCTCCACTGAACTATTCTCTACTATACTATTCTCTACTGAACTATTCTCTACTGTACTATTCTCTATTTTACTG
Source organism: Salmo salar (assembly GCF_905237065.1). Classification (NCBI taxonomy): domain Eukaryota; kingdom Metazoa; phylum Chordata; class Actinopteri; order Salmoniformes; family Salmonidae; genus Salmo; species Salmo salar. Next base: position 94,528 of record NW_025548602.1, read on the forward strand.
AACTATTCTTTACTATACTATTCTCTACTGAACTATTCTCTACTGAACTATTCTCTATTGTACTGAACTATTCCCTACTATACTATTCTCTACTGAACTATTCTCCACTGAACTGTTCTCTACTGAACTATTCTCCATTGAACTGAACTATTCTCTATTGTACTGAACTATTCTCTACTATACTATTCTCTACTGAACTATTCTCTACTGTACTATTCTCTATTGTACTGAACTATTCTCTACTATACTATTCTCTACTGAACTATTAGCTACTGAACTATTCTCTACTAAACTGAACTATTCTCTACTGAAATATTCTCTATTGTACTGAACTATTCTCTACTGAAATATTCTCTATTGTACTGAACTATTCTCTACTGATCTATTCTCTACTGTACTGAACTATTCTCTACTATACTATTCTCTATTGAACAGAACTATTCTCTACTATACTATTCTCTACTGAACTATTCTCTAGTGTACAATTCTCTACTGAACTATTCTCTACTGTACTATTCTCTACTGAACTATTCTCTACTGAATAATTACCTACTGAACTATTCTCTACTGAACTGAACTATTCTCTACTGAACTATTCTCTACTGAACTATTCTCTACTGAACTATTCTCTATTGTACTGAACCATTCTTTACTATACTATTCTCTACTGAACTATTCTCTACTGTACTATTCTCTACTGAACTATTCTTTACTATACTATTCTCTACTGAACCATTCTCTACTGTACTATTCTCTACTGAACTGTTCTTTACTATACTATTCTCTACTGAACTATTCTTTACTATACTATTCTCTACTGAACTATTCTCTACTATAGTATTCTCTACTATACTATTCTCTACTGAACTATTCTCTACTGAACTATTCTATAATGAACTATTCTCTATTGTACTGAACTATTCCCTACTATACTATTCTCTATTGTACTGAACTATTCTCTACTATGCTATTCTCTACTGAACTATTCTCTACTGAACTATTCTCAATTGTACTGAACTATTCTCTACTGATCTATTCTCTACTGAACTATTCTCTACTGTACTGAACTATTCTCTACTATACTATTCTCTATTGTACTGAACTATTCTCTACTATACTACTCTCTACTGAACTATTCTCTACTATAGTATTCTCTACTGAACTATTCTCTACTGAACTATTCTCTACTGAACTGAACTATTCTCTACTGAGTTATTATGTACTGAACTATTCTCTACTGAACTGAACTATTCTCTACTGAACTATTCTCTATTGTACTGAACTATTCTATACTGATCTATTCTCTACTGTACTGAACTATTCTCTACTATACTATTCTCTATTGAACTGAACTTTTCTCTACTATACTATTCTCTACTGAACTATTCTCTACTGAACTATTCTCTACTGTACTGAACTATTCTCTACTATACTATTCTCTATTGTACTGAACTATTCTCTACTATACTATTCTCTACTGAACTATTCTCTACTGTACTGAACTATTCTCTACTATACTATTCTCTATTGTACTGAACTATTCTCTACTATACTATTCTCTACTGAACTATTCTCCACTGAACTGTTCTCTACTGAACTATTCTCTACTGAACTGAACTATTCTCTACTGAGTAATTATGTACTGAACTATTCTCTACTGAACTGAACTATTCTCTACTGAACTATTCTCTATTGTACTGAACTATTCTCTACTATACTATTCTCTACTGAACTATTCTCCACTGAACTGTTCTCTACTGAACTATTCTCTACTGAACTATTCTCTACTGTACTATTCTCTACTGAACTATTCTCTACTGAACTATTCTCTACTGAACTATTCTCTACTGAACTATTCTCTACTGAACTATTCTCTACTGTACTATTCTCTACTGTAATATTCTCTACTGAACTATTCTCTAATGAACTATTCTCTATTGTACTGAACTATTCCCTACTATACTATTCTCTACTGAACTATTCTCCACTGAACTATTCTCTACTGAACTATTCTCTATTGAACTGAACTATTCTCTACTATACTATTCTCTATTTTACTGAACTATTCTTTACTATACTATTCTCTACTGAACTATTCTCTACTGAACTATTCTCTATTGTACTGAACTATTCCCTACTATACTATTCTCTACTGAACTATTCTCCACTGAACTGTTCTCTACTGAACTATTCTCTATTGTACTGAACTATTCTCTATTGTACTGAACTATTCTCTACTATACTATTCTCTACTGAACTATTCTCTACTGTACTATTCTCTATTGTACTGAACTATTCTTTACTATACTATTCTCTACTGAACTATTAGCTACTGAACTATTCTCTACTGAACTGAACTATTCTCTACTGAATAATTATCTACTGATCTATTCTCTACTGATCTGAACTATTCTCTACTGAAATATTCTCTATTGTACTGAACTATTCTCTACTAAACTATTCTCTACTGAACTATTCTCCACTGAACTGTTTCTCTACTGAACTATTCTCTACTGAACTATTCTCTACTGAACTATTCTCTACTGTACAATTCTGTACTGAACTATTCTCTACTGTAATATTCTCTACTGAACTATTCTCTAATGAACTATTCTCTATTGTACTGAACTATTCCCTACTATACTATTCTCTACTGAACTATTCTCCACTGAACTATTCTCTACTATACTATTCTCTACTGAACTATTCTCTACTGTACTATTCTCTATTTTACTGAACTATTCTTTACTATACTATTCTCTACTGAACTATTCTCTACTGAACTATTCTCTATTGTACTGAACTATTCCCTACTATACTATTCTCTACTGAACTATTCTCCACTGAACTGTTTCTCTACTGAACTATTTCTCCATTGAACTGAACTATTCTCTATTGTACTGAACTATTCTCTACTATACTATTCTCTACTGAACTATTCTCTACTGTAATATTCTCTACTGAACTATTCTCCACTGAACTATTCTCTACTGGACTGAACTATTCTCTACTATACTATTCTCTATTTTACTGAACTATTCTCTACTATACTATTCTCTACTGAACTATTCTCTACTGAACTATTCTCTATTGTACTGAACTATTCTCTACTATACTATTCTCTACTGAACTATTCTCTACTGAACTATTCTCTACTGAACTATTCTCTATTGTACTGAACTATTCTCTATTGTACTGAACTATTCTCTACTATACTATTCTCTACTGAACTATTCTCTACTGTACTATTCTCTATTGTACTGAACTATTCTCTACTATACTATTCTCTACTGAACTATTCTCTACTGAACTATTCTCTACTGAACTATTCTCTACTGAATAATTATCTACTGAACTATTCTCTACTGATCTGAACTATTCTCTACTGAACTATTCTCTACTGAACTATTCTCTACTGAACTATTCTCTATTGTACTGAACTATTCTCTACTATACTATTCTCTACTGAACTATTCTCCACTGAACTATTCTCTACTGAACTATTCTCTATTGAACTGAACTATTCTCTACTATACTATTCTCTATTTTACTGAACTATTCTTTACTATACTATTCTCTACTGAACTATTCTCTACTGAACTATTCTCTATTGTACTGAACTATTCCCTACTATACTATTCTCTACTGAACTATTCTCCACTGAACTGTTCTCTACTGAACTATTCTCTATTGTACTGAACTATTCTCTATTGTACTGAACTATTCTCTACTATACTATTCTCTACTGAACTATTCTCTACTGTACTATTCTCTATTGTACTGAACTATTCTTTACTATACTATTCTCTACTGAACTATTAGCTACTGAACTATTCTCTACTGAACTGAACTATTCTCTACTGAATAATTATCTACTGATCTATTCTCTACTGATCTGAACTATTCTCTACTGAAATATTCTCTATTGTACTGAACTATTCTCTACTAAACTATTCTCTACTGAACTATTCTCCACTGAACTGTTCTCTACTGAACTATTCTCTACTGAACTATTCTCTACTGAACTATTCTCTACTGTACAATTCTGTACTGAACTATTCTCTACTGTAATATTCTCTACTGAACTATTCTCTAATGAACTATTCTCTATTGTACTGAACTATTCCCTACTATACTATTCTCTACTGAACTATTCTCCACTGAACTATTCTCTACTATACTATTCTCTACTGAACTATTCTCTACTGTACTATTCTCTATTTTACTGAACTATTCTTTACTATACTATTCTCTACTGAACTATTCTCTACTGAACTATTCTCTATTGTACTGAACTATTCCCTACTATACTATTCTCTACTGAACTATTCTCCACTGAACTGTTCTCTACTGAACTATTCTCCATTGAACTGAACTATTCTCTATTGTACTGAACTATTCTCTACTATACTATTCTCTACTGAACTATTAGCTACTGAACTATTCTCTACTAAACTGAACTATTCTCTACTGAATAATTATCTACTGATCTATTCTCTACTGATCTGAACTATTCTCTACTGAAATATTCTCTATTGTACTGAACTATTCTCTACTGAAATATTCTCTATTGTACTGAACTATTCTCTACTGATCTATTCTCTACTGTACTGAACTATTCTCTACTATACTATTCTCTATTGAACAGAACTATTCTCTACTATACTATTCTCTACTGAACTATTCTCTACTGAACTATTCTCTACTGAACTATTCTCTACTGAACTATTCTCTACTGAACTATTCTCTTGAACTGAACTATTCTCTACTGATACTATTCTCTATTTTACTGAACTATTCTCTACTATACTATTCTCTACTGAACTATTCTCTACTGAACTATTCTCTATTGTACTGAACTATTCTCTACTATACTATTCTCTACTGAACTATTCTCTACTGAACTGTTCTCTACTGAACTATTCTCTATTGTACTGAACTATTCTCTATTGTACTGAACTATTCTCTACTATACTATTCTCTACTGAACTATTCTCTACTGTACTATTCTCTTGTACTGAACTATTCTTTACTATACTATTCTCTACTGAACTATTCGCTACTGAACTATTCTCTACTGAACTGAACTATTCTCTACTGAATAATTATCTACTGATCTATTCTCTACTGATCTGAACTATTCTCTACTGAAACTATTCTCTATTGTACTGAACTATTCTCTACTAAACTATTCTCTACTGAACTATTCTCCACTGAACTGTTCTCTACTGAACTATTCTCTACTGAACTATTCTCTACTGAACTATTCTCTACTGTACAATTCTGTACTGAACTATTCTCTACTGTAATATTCTCTACTGAACTATTCTCTACTGAACTATTCTCTATTGTACTGAACTATTCTCTACTATACTATTCTCTACTGAACTATTCTCCACTGAACTATTCTCTACTATACTATTCTCTACTGAACTATTCTCTACTGTACTATTCTCTATTTTACTGAACTATTCTTTACTATACTATTCTCTACTGAACTATTCTCTACTGAACTATTCTCTATTGTACTGAACTATTCTCTACTATACTATTCTCTACTGAACTATTCTCCACTGAACTGTTCTCTACTGAACTATTCTCTATTGAACTGAACTATTCTCTATTGTACTGAACTATTCTCTACTATACTATTCTCTACTGAACTATTCTCTACTGAACTATTCTCTACTGAACTATTCTCTACTGAACTATTCTCTACTGAACTATTCTCTACTGAACTATTCTCTACTGAACTATTCTCTACTGAACTATTCTCTACTGTACTATTCTCTGCTGAACTATTCTCTACTGAACTATTCTCTACTGAACTATTCTCTACTGAACTATTCTCTATTGTACTGAACTATTCTCTACTATACTATTCTCTACTGAACTATTCTCTACTGAACTATTCTCTACTGAACTATTCTCTCTGTACTGAACTATTCTCTACTGTACTGTACTATTCTCTACTGAACTATTCTCTACTGAACTATTCTCTACTGAACTATTCTCTTTACTATACTATTCTCTACTGAACTATTCTCTACTATACTATTCTCTACTGAACTATTCTCTACTATACTATTCTCTACTGAACTATTCTCTACTGATACTATTCTCTACTGAACTATTCTCTACTGTACTATTCTCTACTGAACTATTCTCTACTGAACTGAACTATTCTCTACTGAACTATTCTCTGTTGTACTGAACTATTCTCTACTGATCTATTCTCTACTGTACTGAACTATTCTCTACTATACTATTCTCTATTGAACTGAACTATTCTCTACTATACTATTCTCTACTGAACTATTCTCTACTGAACTATTCTCTACTGTACTGAACTATTCTCTACTGATACTATTCTCTATTGTACTGAACTATTCTCTACTATACTATTCTCTACTGAACTATTCTCCACTGAACTGTTCTCTACTGAACTATTCTCTACTGAACTATTCTCTACTGAACTATTCTCTACTGTACAATTCTGTACTGAACTATTCTCTACTGTAATATTCTCTACTGAACTATTCTCTAATGAACTATTCTCTATTGTACTGAACTATTCCCTACTATACTATTCTCTACTGAACTATTCTCCACTGAACTATTCTCTACTGAACTATTCTCTATTGAACTGAACTATTCTCTACTATACTATTCTCTATTTTACTGAACTATTCTTTACTATACTATTCTCTACTGAACTATTCTCTACTGAACTATTCTCTATTGTACTGAACTATTCCCTACTATACTATTCTCTACTGAACTATTCTCCACTGAACTGTTCTCTACTGAACTATTCTCCATTGAACTGAACTATTCTCTATTGTACTGAACTATTCTCTACTATACTATTCTCTACTGAACTATTCTCTACTGTACTATTCTCTATTGTACTGAACTATTCTCTACTATACTATTCTCTACTGAACTATTAGCTACTGAACTATTCTCTACTAAACTGAACTATTCTCTACTGAATAATTATCTACTGATCTATTCTCTACTGATCTGAACTATTCTCTACTGAAATATTCTCTATTGTACTGAACTATTCTCTACTGAAATATTCTCTATTGTACTGAACTATTCTCTACTGATCTATTCTCTACTGTACTGAACTATTCTCTACTATACTATTCTCTATTGAACTGAACTATTCTCTACTATACTATTCTCTACTGAACTATTCTCTACTGAACTATTCTCTACTGAACTATTCTCTAGTGTACAATTCTCTACTGAACTATTCTCTACTGTACTATTCTCTACTGAACTATTCTCTACTGAATATTACTCTGAACTATTCTCTACTGAACTGAACTATTCTCTACTGAACTATTCTCTACTGAACTATTCTCTACTGAACTATTCTCTATTGTACTGAACCATTCTTTACTATACTATTCTCTACTGAACTATTCTCTACTGTACTATTCTCTACTGAACTATTCTCTACTGTACTATTCTCTACTGAACTATTCTCTACTGTACTATTCTCTACTGAACTGTTCTTTACTATACTATTCTCTACTGAACTATTCTTTACTATACTATTCTCTACTGAACTATTCTCTACTATACTATTCTCTACTGAACTATTCTCTACTATACTACTCTCTACTGAACTATTCTCTACTATACTATTCTCTACTGAACTATTCTCTACTGAACTGAACTATTCTCTACTGAACTATTCTCTATTGTACTGAACTATTCTATACTGATCTATTCTCTACTGTACTGAACTATTCTCTACTATACTATTCTCTATTGAACTGAACTATTCTCTGCTATACTATTCTCTACTGAACTATTCTCTACTGAACTATTCTCTACTGTACTGAACTATTCTCTACTATACTATTCTCTATTGTACTGAACTATTCTCTACTATACTATTCTCTACTGAACTATTCTCTACTGAACTATTCTCTACTGAACTATTCTCTACTGAACTATTCTCTACTGAACTATTCTCTACTGTACAATTCTGTACTGAACTATTCTCTACTGTAATATTCTCTGCTGAACTATTCTCTACTGAACTATTCTCTATTGTACTGAACTATTCTCTACTATACTATTCTCTACTGAACTATTCTCCACTGAACTATTCTCTACTGAACTATTCTCTATTGACTGAACTATTCTCTACTGATACTATTCTCATTTTACTGAACTATTCTCTACTGAACTATTCTCTACTGAACTATTCTCTATTGTACTGAACTATTCTCTACTATACTATTCTCTACTGAACTATTCTCTACTGATACTATTCTCTACTGAACTATTCTCTACTGTACTATTCTCTATTGTACTGAACTATTCTCTACTATACTATTCTCTACTGAACTATTAGCTACTGAACTATTCTCTACTAAACTGAACTATTCTCTACTGAATAATTATCTACTGATCTATTCTCTACTGATCTGAACTATTCTCTACTGAACTATTCTCTATTGTACTGAACTATTCTCTACTGAAATATTCTCTATTGTACTGAACTATTCTCTACTGATCTATTCTCTACTGTACTGAACTATTCTCTACTATACTATTCTCTATTGAACTGAACTATTCTCTACTATACTATTCTCTACTGAACTATTCTCTACTGAACTGTTCTCTACTGAACTATTCTCTAGTGTACAATTCTCTACTGAACTATTCTCTACTGTACTATTCTCTGCTGAACTATTCTCTACTGAATAATTACCTACTGAACTATTCTCTACTGAACTGAACTATTCTCTACTGAACTATTCTCTACTGAACTATTCTCTACTGAACTATTCTCTATTGTACTGAACTATTCTTTACTATACTATTCTCTACTGAACTATTCTCTACTGTACTATTCTCTACTGAACTATTCTTTACTGTACTATTCTCTACTGAACCATTCTCTACTGTACTATTCTCTACTGAACTGTTCTTTACTATACTATTCTCTACTGAACTATTCTTTGCTATACTATTCTCTACTGAACTATTCTCTGCTATACTATTCTCTACTGAACTATTCTCTACTATACTATTCTCTACTGAACTATTCTCTACTGATACTATTCTCTACTGAACTATTCTCTACTGAACTGAACTATTCTCTACTGAACTATTCTCTATTGTACTGAACTATTCTCTACTGAACTATTCTCTACTGTGCTGAACTATTCTCTACTATACTATTCTCTATTGAACTGAACTATTCTCTGCTATACTATTCTCTACTGAACTATTCTCTACTGAACTATTCTCTACTGTACTGAACTATTCTCTACTATACTATTCTCTATTGTACTGAACTATTCTCTACTATACTATTCTCTACTGAACTATTCTCCACTGAACTGTTCTCTACTGAACTATTCTCTACTGAACTATTCTCTACTGAACTATTCTCTACTGTACAATTCTGTACTGAACTATTCTCTACTGTAATATTCTCTACTGAACTATTCTCTACTGAACTATTCTCTATTGTGCTGAACTATTCTCTACTATACTATTCTCTACTGAACTATTCTCCACTGAACTATTCTCTACTGAACTATTCTCTAACTGAACTATTCTCTACTGTACTATTCTCTATTTTACTGAACTATTCTTTACTATACTATTCTCTACTGAACTATTCTCTACTGAACTATTCTCTATTGTACTGAACTATTCTCTACTATACTATTCTCTACTGAACTATTCTCTACTGAACTATTCTCTATTTGCTGAACTATTCTCTGCTATACTGTTCTCTACTGAACTATTCTCTACTGAACTATTCTCTATTGTACTGAACTATTCTCTACTGAAATATTCTCTATTGTACTGAACTATTCTCTACTGATCTATTCTCTACTGTACTGAACTATTCTCTACTATACTATTCTCTATTGAACTGAACTATTCTCTACTATACTATTCTCTACTGAACTATTCTCTACTGAACTGTTCTCTACTGAACTATTCTCTACTGTACAATTCTCTACTGAACTATTCTCTACTGTACTATTCTCTACTGAACTATTCTCTACTGAATAATTACCTACTGAACTATTCTCTACTGAACTGAACTATTCTCTACTGAACTATTCTCTACTGAACTATTCTCTACTGAACTATTCTCTATTGTACTGAACTATTCTTTACTATACTATTCTCTACTGAACTATTCTCTACTGTACTATTCTCTACTGAACTGTTCTCTACTGTACTATTCTCTACTGAACTATTCTCTACTGTACTATTCTCTACTGAACTGTTTCTCTGCTATACTATTCTCTACTGAACTATTCTTTGCTATACTGTTCTCTACTGAACTATTCTCTGCTATACTATTCTCTACTGAACTATTCTCTACTATACTACTCTCTACTGAACTATTCTCTACTATAGTATTCTCTACTGAACTATTCTCTACTGAACTGAACTATTCTCTACTGAACTATTCTCTATTGTACTGAACTATTCTCTACTGATCTATTCTCTACTGTACTGAACTATTCTCTACTATACTATTCTCTATTGAACTGAACTTTTCTCTACTATACTATTCTCTACTGAACTATTCTCTACTGAACTATTCTCTACTGTACTGAACTATTCTCTACTATACTATTCTCTATTGTACTGAACTATTCTCTACTATACTATTCTCTGCTGAACTGTTCTCTACTGAACTGTTCTCTACTGAACTATTCTCTACTGAACTATTCTCTACTGAACTATTCTCTGCTGTACAATTCTGTACTGAACTATTCTCTACTGTAATATTCTCTACTGAACTATTCTCTAATGAACTATTCTCTATTGTACTGAACTATTCCCTACTATACTATTCTCTACTGAACTATTCTCCACTGAACTATTCTCTACTGAACTATTCTCTATTGAACTGAACTATTCTCTGCTATACTATTCTCTATTTTACTGAACTATTCTTTACTATACTATTCTCTACTGAACTATTCTCTACTGAACTATTCTCTATTGTACTGAACTATTCCCTACTATACTATTCTCTACTGAACTATTCTCCACTGAACTGTTTCTCTACTGAACTATTCTCTATTGTACTGAACTATTCTCTATTGTGCTGAACTATTCTCTACTATACTATTCTCTACTGAACTATTCTCTACTGTACTATTCTCTATTGTACTGAACTATTCTCTACTATACTATTCTCTACTGAACTATTAGCTACTGAACTATTCTCTACTGAACTGAACTATTCTCTACTGAATAATTATCTACTGATCTATTCTCTACTGATCTGAACTATTCTCTACTGAAATATTCTCTATTGTACTGAACTATTCTCTACTGAAATATTCTCTATTGTACTGAACTATTCTCTACTGATCTATTCTCTACTGTACTGAACTATTCTCTACTATACTATTCTCTATTGAACTGAACTATTCTCTACTATACTATTCTCTACTGAACTATTCTCTACTGAACTATTCTCTAGTGTACAATTCTCTACTGAACTATTCTCTACTGTACTATTCTCTACTGAACTATTCTCTACTGAACTGAACTATTCTCTACTGAATAATTACCTGCTGAACTATTCTCTACTGAACTGTTCTCTACTGAACTATTCTCTACTGAACTATTCTCTATTGTACTGAACCATTCTTTACTATACTATTCTCTACTGAACTATTCTCTACTGTACTATTCTCTACTGAACTATTCTTTACTATACTATTCTCTACTGAACCATTCTCTACTGTACTATTCTCTACTGAACTGTTCTTTACTATACTATTCTCTACTGAACTATTCTTTACTATACTATTCTCTACTGAACTATTCTCTACTATAGTATTCTCTACTGAACTATTCTCTACTATAGTATTCTCTACTATACTATTCTCTACTGAACTATTCTCTACTGAACTATTCTATAATGAACTATTCTCTATTGTACTGAACTATTCCCTACTATACTATTCTCTATTGTACTGAACTATTCCCTACTATACTATTCTCTACTGAACTATTCTCCACTGAACTATTCTCTACTATACTATTCTCTACTGAACTATTCTCCACTGAACTGTTCTCTACTGAACTATTCTCTACTGAACTATTCTCTACTGAACTATTCTCTACTGTACAATTCTGTACTGAACTATTCTCTACTGTAATATTCTCTACTGAACTATTCTCTAATGAACTATTCTCTATTGTACTGAACTATTCTCTACTATACTATTCTCTACTGAACTATTCTCCACTGAACTATTCTCTACTATACTATTCTCTACTGAACTATTCTCTACTGTACTATTCTCTATTTTGCTGAACTATTCTTTACTATACTATTCTCTACTGAACTATTCTCTACTGAACTATTCTCTATTGTACTGAACTATTCCCTACTATACTATTCTCTACTGAACTATTCTCCACTGAACTGTTCTCTACTGAACTATTCTCCATTGAACTGAACTATTCTCTATTGTACTGAACTATTCTCTACTATACTATTCTCTACTGAACTATTCTCTACTGTACTATTCTCTATTGTACTGAACTATTCTCTACTATACTATTCTCTACTGTACTATTAGCTACTGAACTATTCTCTACTAAACTGAACTATTCTCTACTGAACTATTCTCTATTGTACTGAACTATTCTATACTGATCTATTCTCTACTGTACTGAACTATTCTCTACTATACTATTCTCTATTGAACTGAACTATTCTCTACTATACTATTCTCTACTGAACTATTCTCTACTGAACTATTCTCTACTGTACTGAACTATTCTCTACTATACTATTCTCTATTGTACTGAACTATTCTCTACTATACTATTCTCTACTGAACTATTCTCCACTGAACTGTTCTCTACTGAACTATTCTCTACTGAACTATTCTCTACTGAACTATTCTCTACTGTACAATTCTGTACTGAACTATTCTCTACTGTAATATTCTCTACTGAACTATTCTCTAATGAACTATTCTCTATTGTACTGAACTATTCCCTACTATACTATTCTCTACTGAACTATTCTCCACTGAACTATTCTCTACTGAACTATTCTCTATTGAACTGAACTATTCTCTACTGTACTATTCTCTATTTTACTGAACTATTCTTTACTATACTATTCTCTACTGAACTATTCTCTACTGAACTATTCTCTATTGTGCTGAACTATTCCCTACTATACTATTCTCTACTGAACTATTCTCCACTGAACTGTTCTCTACTGAACTATTCTCTATTGTACTGAACTATTCTCTATTGTACTGAACTATTCTCTACTATACTATTCTCTACTGAACTATTCTCTACTGTACTATTCTCTGTTGTACTGAACTATTCTCTACTATACTATTCTCTACTGAACTATTAGCTACTGAACTATTCTCTACTGAACTGAACTATTCTCTACTGAATAATTATCTACTGATCTATTCTCTACTGATCTGAACTATTCTCTACTGAAATATTCTCTATTGTACTGAACTATTCTCTACTGAAATATTCTCTATTGTACTGAACTATTCTCTACTGATCTATTCTCTACTGTACTGAACTATTCTCTACTATACTATTCTCTATTGAACTGAACTATTCTCTACTATACTATTCTCTACTGAACTATTCTCTACTGAACTATTCTCTAGTGTACAATTCTCTACTGAACTATTCTCTACTGTACTATTCTCTACTGAACTATTCTCTACTGAACTGAACTATTCTCTACTGAATAATTACCTACTGAACTATTCTCTACTGAACTATTCTCTACTGAACTATTCTCTACTGAACTATTCTCTATTGTACTGAACCATTCTTTACTATACTATTCTCTACTGAACTATTCTCTACTGTACTATTCTCTACTGAACTATTCTTTACTATACTATTCTCTACTGAACTATTCTCTACTGTACTATTCTCTACTGAACTGTTCTTTACTATACTATTCTCTACTGAACTATTCTTTGCTATACTATTCTCTACTGAACTATTCTCTACTATAGTATTCTCTACTGAACTATTCTCTACTATAGTATTCTCTACTATACTATTCTCTACTGAACTATTCTCTACTGAACTATTCTATAATGAACTATTCTCTATTGTACTGAACTATTCCCTACTATACTATTCTCTATTGTACTGAACTATTCTCTACTATGCTATTCTCTACTGAACTATTCTCTACTGAACTATTCTCTACTATACTATTCTCTACTGAACTATTCTCCACTGAACTGTTCTCTACTGAACTATTCTCTACTGAACTATTCTCTACTGAACTATTCTCTACTGTACAATTCTGTACTGAACTATTCTCTACTGTAATATTCTCTACTGAACTATTCTCTAATGAACTATTCTCTATTGTACTGAACTATTCCCTACTATACTATTCTCTACTGAACTATTCTCCACTGAACTATTCTCTACTATACTATTCTCTACTGAACTATTCTCTACTGTACTATTCTCTATTTTACTGAACTATTCTTTACTATACTATTCTCTACTGAACTATTCTCTACTGAACTATTCTCTATTGTACTGAACTATTCCCTACTATACTATTCTCTACTGAACTATTCTCCACTGAACTGTTCTCTACTGAACTATTCTCCATTGAACTGAACTATTCTCTATTGTACTGAACTATTCTCTACTATACTATTCTCTACTGAACTATTCTCTACTGTACTATTCTCTATTGTACTGAACTATTCTCTACTATACTATTCTCTACTGTACTATTAGCTACTGAACTATTCTCTACTAAACTGAACTATTCTCTACTGAATAATTATCTACTGATCTATTCTCTACTGATCTGAACTATTCTCTACTGAAATATTCTCTATTGTACTGAACTATTCTCTACTAAACTATTCTCTACTGAACTATTCTCCACTGAACTGTTCTCTACTGAACTATTCTCTACTGAACTATTCTCTACTGAACTATTCTCTACTGAACTATTCTCTACTGTACAATTCTCTACTGTAATATTCTCTACTGAACTATTCTCTAATGAACTATTCTCTATTGTACTGAACTATTCTCTACTAAACTATTCTCTACTGAACTATTCTCCACTGAACTGTTCTCTACTGAACTATTCTCTACTGAACTATTCTCTACTGAACTATTCTCTACTGAACTATTCTCTACTATACTATTCTCTACTGTACTATTAGCTACTGAACTATTCTCTACTAAACTGAACTATTCTCTACTGAATAATTATCTACTGATCTATTCTCTACTGATCTGAACTATTCTCTACTGAAATATTCTCTATTGTACTGAACTATTCTCTACTGAAATATTCTCTATTGTACTGAACTATTCTCTACTGAGCTATTCTCTACTGTACTGAACTATTCTCTACTATACTATTCTCTATTGAACTGAACTATTCTCTACTATACTATTCTCTACTGAACTATTCTCTACTGAACTATTCTCTAGTGTACAATTCTCTACTGAACTATTCTCTACTGTACTATTCTCTACTGAACTATTCTCTACTGAACTGAACTATTCTCTACTGAACTATTCTCTACTGAACTATTCTCTACTGAACTATTCTCTACTGAACTATTCTTTACTGAACTATTCTCTATTGTACTGAACCATTCTTTACTATACTATTCTCTACTGAACTATTCTCTACTGTACTATTCTCTACTGAACTATTCTTTACTATACTATTCTCTACTGAACCATTCTCTACTGTACTATTCTCTACTGAACTGTTCTTTACTATACTATTCTCTACTGAACTATTCTCTACTGTACTGAACTATTCTCTACTATACTATTCTCTATTGTACTGAACTATTCTCTACTATACTACTCTCTACTGAACTATTCTCTACTATAGTATTCTCTACTGAACTATTCTCTACTGAACTATTCTCTACTGAACTGAACTATTCTCTACTGAGTAATTATGTACTGAACTATTCTCTACTGAACTGAACTATTCTCTACTGAACTATTCTCTATTGTACTGAACTATTCTATACTGATCTATTCTCTACTGTACTGAACTATTCTCTACTATACTATTCTCTATTGTACTGAACTATTCTCTACTATACTATTCTCTACTGAACTATTCTCTACTGAACTATTCTCTACTGTGCTGAACTATTCTCTACTATACTATTCTCTATTGTACTGAACTATTCTCTACTATACTATTCTCTACTGAACTATTCTCACTGTACTGAACTATTCTCTACTGAACTATTCTCTATTTTGCTGAACTATTCTCTGCTATACTATTCTCTACTGAACTATTCTCTACTGAACTATTCTCTACTGAACTATTCTCTACTGAACTATTCTCTACTGAACTATTCTCTACTGTACAATTCTGTACTGAACTATTCTCTACTGTAATATTCTCTACTGAACTATTCTCTAATGAACTGAACTATTCTCTACTATACTATTCTCTATTTTACTGAACTATTCTTTACTATACTATTCTCTACTGAACTATTCTCTACTGAACTATTCTCTATTGTACTGAACTATTCCCTACTATACTATTCTCTACTGAACTATTCTCCACTGAACTGTTCTCTACTGAACTATTCTCTATTGTACTGAACTATTCTCTATTGTACTGAACTATTCTCTACTATACTATTCTCTACTGAACTATTCTCTACTGTACTATTCTCTATTGTACTGAACTATTCTTTACTATACTATTCTCTACTGAACTATTAGCTACTGAACTATTCTCTACTGAACTGAACTATTCTCTACTGAATAATTATCTACTGATCTATTCTCTACTGATCTGAACTATTCTCTACTGAAATATTCTCTATTGTACTGAACTATTCTCTACTGAAATATTCTCTATTGTACTGAACTATTCTCTACTGATCTATTCTCTACTGTACTGAACTATTCTCTACTATACTATTCTCTATTGAACTGAACTATTCTCTACTATACTATTCTCTACTGAACTATTCTCTACTGAACTATTCTCTACTGAACTATTCTCTAGTGTACAATTCTCTACTGAACTATTCTCTACTGTACTATTCTCTACTGAACTATTCTCTACTGAATAATTACCTACTGAACTATTCTCTACTGAACTGAACTATTCTCTACTGAACTATTCTCTACTGAACTATTCTCTACTGAACTATTCTCTATTGTACTGAACCATTCTTTACTATACTATTCTCTACTGAACTATTCTCTACTGTACTATTCTCTACTGAACTATTCTCTACTGTACTATTCTCTACTGAACCATTCTCTACTGTACTATTCTCTACTGAACTGTTCTTTACTATACTATTCTCTACTGAACTATTCTTTACTATACTATTCTCTACTGAACTATTCTCTACTATACTATTCTCTACTGAACTATTCTCTACTATACTACTCTCTACTGAACTATTCTCTACTATAGTATTCTCTACTGAACTATTCTCTACTGAACTGAACTATTCTCTACTGAACTATTCTCTATTGTACTGAACTATTCTATACTGATCTATTCTCTACTGTACTGAACTATTCTCTACTATACTATTCTCTATTGAACTGAACTTTTCTCTACTATACTATTCTCTACTGAACTATTCTCTACTGAACTATTCTCTACTGTACTGAACTATTCTCTACTATACTATTCTCTATTGTACTGAACTATTCTCTACTATACTATTCTCTACTGAACTATTCTCTACTGTACTGAACTATTCTCTACTATACTATTCTCTATTGTACTGAACTATTCTCTACTATACTATTCTCTACTGAACTATTCTCCACTGAACTGTTCTCTACTGAACTATTCTCTACTGAACTATTCTCTACTGAACTATTCTCTACTGTACAATTCTGTACTGAACTATTCTCTACTGTAATATTCTCTACTGAACTATTCTCTAATGAACTATTCTCTATTGTACTGAACTATTCCCTACTATACTATTCTCTACTGAACTATTCTCCACTGAACTATTCTCTACTGAACTATTCTCTATTGAACTGAACTATTCTCTACTATACTATTCTCTATTTTACTGAACTATTCTTTACTATACTATTCTCTACTGAACTATTCTCTACTGAACTATTCTCTATTGTACTGAACTATTCCCTACTATACTATTCTCTACTGAACTATTCTCCACTGAACTGTTCTCTACTGAACTATTCTCTATTGTACTGAACTATTCTCTATTGTACTGAACTATTCTCTACTATACTATTCTCTACTGAACTATTCTCTACTGTACTATTCTCTATTGTACTGAACTATTCTCTACTATACTATTCTCTACTGAACTATTAGCTACTGAACTATTCTCTACTGAACTGAACTATTCTCTACTGAATAATTATCTACTGATCTATTCTCTACTGATCTGAACTATTCTCTACTGAAATATTCTCTATTGTACTGAACTATTCTCTACTGAAATATTCTCTATTGTACTGAACTATTCTCTACTGATCTATTCTCTACTGTACTGAACTATTCTCTACTATACTATTCTCTATTGAACTGAACTATTCTCTACTATACTATTCTCTACTGAACTATTCTCTACTGAACTATTCTCTAGTGTACAATTCTCTACTGAACTATTCTCTACTGTACTATTCTCTACTGAACTATTCTCTACTGAACTGAACTATTCTCTACTGAATATTACCTGCTGAACTATTCTCTACTGAACTATTCTCTACTGAACTATTCTCTACTGAACTATTCTCTATTGTACTGAACTATTCTTTACTATACTATTCTCTACTGAACTATTCTCTACTGTACTATTCTCTACTGAACTATTCTTTACTATACTATTCTCTACTGAACTATTCTCTACTGTACTATTCTCTACTGAACTGTTCTTTGCTATACTATTCTCTACTGAACTATTCTCTGCTATACTATTCTCTACTGAACTATTCTCTACTATAGTATTCTCTACTGAACTATTCTCTACTATAGTATTCTCTACTATACTATTCTCTACTGAACTATTCTCTACTGAACTATTCTCTACTGAACTATTCTCTACTGTACTGAACTATTCCCTACTATACTATTCTCTATTGTACTGAACTATTCCCTACTATACTATTCTCTACTGAACTATTCTCCACTGAACTATTCTCTACTATACTATTCTCTACTGAACTATTCTCCACTGAACTGTTCTCTACTGAACTATTCTCTACTGAACTATTCTCTACTGAACTATTCTCTACTGTACAATTCTGTACTGAACTATTCTCTACTGTAATATTCTCTACTGAACTATTCTCTAATGAACTATTCTCTATTGTACTGAACTATTCCCTACTATACTATTCTCTACTGAACTATTCTCCACTGAACTATTCTCTACTATACTATTCTCTACTGAACTATTCTCTACTGTACTATTCTCTATTTTACTGAACTATTCTTTACTATACTATTCTCTACTGAACTATTCTCTACTGAACTATTCTCTATTGTACTGAACTATTCCCTACTATACTATTCTCTACTGAACTATTCTCCACTGAACTGTTCTCTACTGAACTATTCTCCATTGAACTGAACTATTCTCTATTGTACTGAACTATTCTCTACTATACTATTCTCTACTGAACTATTCTCTACTGTACTATTCTCTATTGTACTGAACTATTCTCTACTATACTATTCTCTACTGTACTATTAGCTACTGAACTATTCTCTACTAAACTGAACTATTCTCTACTGAATAATTATCTACTGATCTATTCTCTACTGATCTGAACTATTCTCTACTGAAATATTCTCTATTGTACTGAACTATTCTCTACTGAAATATTCTCTATTGTACTGAACTATTCTCTACTGATCTATTCTCTACTGTACTGAACTATTCTCTACTATACTATTCTCTATTGAACTGAACTATTCTCTACTATACTATTCTCTACTGAACTATTCTCTACTGAACTATTCTCTAGTGTACAATTCTCTACTGAACTATTCTCTACTGTACTATTCTCTACTGAACTATTCTCTACTGAACTGAACTATTCTCTACTGAATAATTACCTACTGAACTATTCTCTACTGAACTATTCTCTACTGAACTATTCTCTACTGAACTATTCTCTATTGTACTGAACCATTCTTTACTATACTATTCTCTACTGAACTATTCTCTACTGTACTATTCTCTACTGAACTATTCTTTACTATACTATTCTCTACTGAACCATTCTCTACTGTACTATTCTCTACTGAACTGTTCTTTACTATACTATTCTCTACTGAACTATTCTTTACTATACTGTTCTCTACTGAACTATTCTCTACTATAGTATTCTCTACTGAACTATTCTCTACTATAGTATTCTCTACTATACTATTCTCTACTGAACTATTCTCTACTGAACTATTCTATAATGAACTATTCTCTATTGTACTGAACTATTCCCTACTATACTATTCTCTATTGTACTGAACTATTCTCTACTATGCTATTCTCTACTGAACTATTCTCTACTGAACTATTCTCAATTGTACTGAACTATTCTCTACTGATCTATTCTCTACTGAACTATTCTCTACTGTACTGAACTATTCTCTACTATACTATTCTCTATTGTACTGAACTATTCTCTACTATACTATTCTCTACTGAACTATTCTCTACTGAACTATTCTCTATTGTACTGAACTATTCCCTACTATACTATTCTCTACTGAACTATTCTCCACTGAACTGTTCTCTACTGAACTATTCTCTATTGAACTGAACTATTCTCTATTGTACTGAACTATTCTCTACTATACTATTCTCTACTGAACTATTCTCTACTGTACTATTCTCTATTGTACTGAACTATTCTCTACTATACTATTCTCTACTGAACTATTAGCTACTGAACTATTCTCTACTAAACTGAACTATTCTCTACTGAATAATTATCTACTGATCTATTCTCTACTGATCTGAACTATTCTCTACTGAAATATTCTCTATTGTACTGAACTATTCTCTACTGAAATATTCTCTATTGTACTGAACTATTCTCTACTGATCTATTCTCTACTGTACTGAACTATTCTCTACTATACTATTCTCTATTGAACTGAACTATTCTCTACTATACTATTCTCTACTGAACTATTCTCTACTGAACTATTCTCTACTGAACTATTCTCTAGTGTACAATTCTCTACTGAACTATTCTCTACTGTACTATTCTCTACTGAACTATTCTCTACTGAACTGAACTATTCTCTACTGAATAATTACCTACTGAACTATTCTCTACTGAACTGAACTATTCTCTACTGAACTATTCTCTACTGAACTATTCTCTACTGAACTATTCTCTACTGAACCATTCTCTACTATACTATTCTCTACTGAACTATTCTCTACTGTACTATTCTCTACTGAACTATTCTTTACTATACTATTCTCTACTGAACCATTCTCTACTGTACTATTCTCTACTGAACTGTTCTTTACTATACTATTCTCTACTGAACTATTCTCTACTGTACTGAACTATTCTCTACTATACTATTCTCTATTGTACTGAACTATTCTCTACTATACTACTCTCTACTGAACTATTCTCTACTATAGTATTCTCTACTGAACTATTCTCTACTGAACTATTCTCTACTGAACTGAACTATTCTCTACTGAACTATTCTCTATTGTACTGAACTATTCTATACTGATCTATTCTCTACTGTACTGAACTATTCTCTACTATACTATTCTCTATTGAACTGAACTTTTCTCTACTATACTATTCTCTACTGAACTATTCTCTACTGAACTATTCTCTACTGTACTGAACTATTCTCTACTATACTATTCTCTATTGTACTGAACTATTCTCTACTATACTATTCTCTACTGAACTATTCTCTACTGTACTGAACTATTCTCTACTATACTATTCTCTATTGTACTGAACTATTCTCTACTATACTATTCTCTACTGAACTATTCTCCACTGAACTGTTCTCTACTGAACTATTCTCTACTGAACTATTCTCTACTGAACTATTCTCTACTGTACAATTCTGTACTGAACTATTCTCTACTGTAATATTCTCTACTGAACTATTCTCTAATGAACTATTCTCTATTGTACTGAACTATTCCCTACTATACTATTCTCTACTGAACTATTCTCCACTGAACTATTCTCTACTGAACTATTCTCTATTGAACTGAACTATTCTCTACTATACTATTCTCTATTTTACTGAACTATTCTTTACTATACTATTCTCTACTGAACTATTCTCTACTGAACTATTCTCTATTGTACTGAACTATTCCCTACTATACTATTCTCTACTGAACTATTCTCCACTGAACTGTTCTCTACTGAACTATTCTCTATTGTACTGAACTATTCTCTATTGTACTGAACTATTCTCTACTATACTATTCTCTACTGAACTATTCTCTACTGTACTATTCTCTATTGTACTGAACTATTCTTTACTATACTATTCTCTACTGAACTATTAGCTACTGAACTATTCTCTACTGAACTGAACTATTCTCTACTGAATAATTATCTACTGATCTATTCTCTACTGATCTGAACTATTCTCTACTGAAATATTCTCTATTGTACTGAACTATTCTCTACTAAACTATTCTCTACTGAACTATTCTCCACTGAACTGTTCTCTACTGAACTATTCTCTACTGAACTATTCTCTACTGAACTATTCTCTACTGTACAATTCTGTACTGAACTATTCTCTACTGTAATATTCTCTACTGAACTATTCTCTAATGAACTATTCTCTATTGTACTGAACTATTCCCTACTATACTATTCTCTACTGAACTATTCTCCACTGAACTATTCTCTACTATACTATTCTCTACTGAACTATTCTCTACTGTACTATTCTCTATTTTACTGAACTATTCTTTACTATACTATTCTCTACTGAACTATTCTCTACTGAACTATTCTCTATTGTACTGAACTATTCCCTACTATACTATTCTCTACTGAACTATTCTCCACTGAACTGTTCTCTACTGAACTATTCTCCATTGAACTGAACTATTCTCTATTGTACTGAACTATTCTCTACTATACTATTCTCTACTGAACTATTCTCTACTGTACTATTCTCTATTGTACTGAACTATTCTCTACTATACTATTCTCTACTGTACTATTAGCTACTGAACTATTCTCTACTAAACTGAACTATTCTCTACTGAATAATTATCTACTGATCTATTCTCTACTGATCTGAACTATTCTCTACTGAAATATTCTCTATTGTACTGAACTATTCTCTACTGAAATATTCTCTATTGTACTGAACTATTCTCTACTGATCTATTCTCTACTGTACTGAACTATTCTCTA
Organism: Salmo salar; assembly: GCF_905237065.1. NCBI lineage: Eukaryota > Metazoa > Chordata > Actinopteri > Salmoniformes > Salmonidae > Salmo > Salmo salar. The sequence continues at coordinate 117,982 of NW_025548602.1, forward strand.
CTATACTATTCTCTATTGAACTGAACTATTCTCTACTATACTATTCTCTACTGAACTATTCTCTACTGAACTATTCTCTAGTGTACAATTCTCTACTGAACTATTCTCTACTGTACTATTCTCTACTGAACTATTCTCTACTGAACTGAACTATTCTCTACTGAATAATTACCTACTGAACTATTCTCTACTGAACTATTCTCTACTGAACTATTCTCTACTGAACTATTCTCTATTGTACTGAACCATTCTTTACTATACTATTCTCTACTGAACTATTCTCTACTGTACTATTCTCTACTGAACTATTCTTTACTATACTATTCTCTACTGAACCATTCTCTACTGTACTATTCTCTACTGAACTGTTCTTTACTATACTATTCTCTACTGAACTATTCTTTACTATACTATTCTCTACTGAACTATTCTCTACTATAGTATTCTCTACTGAACTATTCTCTACTATAGTATTCTCTACTATACTATTCTCTACTGAACTATTCTCTACTGAACTATTCTATAATGAACTATTCTCTATTGTACTGAACTATTCCCTACTATACTATTCTCTATTGTACTGAACTATTCTCTACTATGCTATTCTCTACTGAACTATTCTCTACTGAACTATTCTCAATTGTACTGAACTATTCTCTACTGATCTATTCTCTACTGAACTATTCTCTACTGTACTGAACTATTCTCTACTATACTATTCTCTATTGTACTGAACTATTCTCTACTATACTATTCTCTACTGAACTATTCTCTACTGAACTATTCTCTATTGTACTGAACTATTCCCTACTATACTATTCTCTACTGAACTATTCTCCACTGAACTGTTCTCTACTGAACTATTCTCTATTCTCTACTGAACTATTCTCTACTGTACTATTCTCTATTGTACTGAACTATTCTCTACTATACTATTCTCTACTGAACTATTAGCTACTGAACTATTCTCTACTAAACTGAACTATTCTCTACTGAATAATTATCTACTGATCCATTCTCTACTGATCTGAACTATTCTCTACTGAAATATTCTCTATTGTACTGAACTATTCTCTACTGAAATATTCTCTATTGTACTGAACTATTCTCTACTGATCTATTCTCTACTGTACTGAACTATTCTCTACTATACTATTCTCTATTGAACTGAACTATTCTCTACTATACTATTCTCTACTGAACTATTCTCTACTGAACTATTCTCTACTGAACTATTCTCTAGTGTACAATTCTCTACTGAACTATTCTCTACTGTACTATTCTCTACTGAACTATTCTCTACTGAACTGAACTATTCTCTACTGAATAATTACCTACTGAACTATTCTCTACTGAACTGAACTATTCTCTACTGAACTATTCTCTACTGAACTATTCTCTACTGAACTATTCTCTACTGAACTATTCTCTACTATACTATTCTCTACTGAACTATTCTCTACTGTACTATTCTCTACTGAACTATTCTTTACTATACTATTCTCTACTGAACCATTCTCTACTGTACTATTCTCTACTGAACTGTTCTTTACTATACTATTCTCTACTGAACTATTCTTTACTATACTATTCTCTACTGAACTATTCTCTACTATAGTATTCTCTACTATACTATTCTCTACTGAACTATTCTCTACTGAACTATTCTATAATGAACTATTCTCTATTGTACTGAACTATTCCCTACTATACTATTCTCTATTGTACTGAACTATTCTCTACTATGCTATTCTCTACTGAACTATTCTCTACTGAACTATTCTCTACTGTACTATTCTCTACTGAACTATTCTCTACTGTACTATTCTCTACTGAACTATTCTCTACTGAACTATTCTCTACTGAACTATTCTCTACTGTACAATTCTCTACTGAACTATTCTCTACTGTAATATTCTCTACTGAACTATTCTCTAATGAACTATTCTCTATTGTACTGAACTATTCCCTACTATACTATTCTCTACTGAACTATTCTCCACTGAACTATTCTCTACTATACTATTCTCTACTGAACTATTCTCCACTGAACTGTTCTCTACTGAACTATTCTCTACTGAACTATTCTCTACTGAACTATTCTCTACTGTACAATTCTGTACTGAACTATTCTCTACTGTAATATTCTCTACTGAACTATTCTCTACTGAACTATTCTCTATTGTACTGAACTATTCCCTACTATACTATTCTCTACTGAACTATTCTCCACTGAACTATTCTCTACTGAACTATTCTCTACTGAACTATTCTCTACTGAACTATTCTCTACTGAACTATTCTCCTTGAACTGAACTATTCTCTATTGTACTGAACTATTCTCTACTATACTATTCTCTACTGAACTATTCTACTGTGCTACTGAACTATTCTCTACTAAACTGAACTATTGTCTACTGAATAATTATCTACTGATCTATTCTCTACTGATCTGAACTATTCTCTACTGAAATATTCTCTATTGTACTGAACTATTCTCTACTGAAATATTCTCTATTGTACTGAACTATTCTCTACTGATCTATTCTCTACTGTACTGAACTATTCTCTACTATACTATTCTCTATTGAACTGAACTATTCTCTACTATACTATTCTCTACTGAACTATTCTCTACTGAACTATTCTCTACTGAACTATTCTCTAGTGTACAATTCTCTACTGAACTATTCTCTACTGTACTATTCTCTACTGAACTATTCTCTACTGAATAATTACCTACTGAACTATTCTCTACTGAACTGAACTATTCTCTACTGAACTATTCTCTACTGAACTATTCTCTACTGAACTATTCTCTATTGTACTGAACCATTCTTTACTATACTATTCTCTACTGAACTATTCTCTACTGTACTATTCTCTACTGAACTATTCTCTACTGTACTATTCTCTACTGAACCATTCTCTACTGTACTATTCTCTACTGAACTGTTCTTTACTATACTATTCTCTACTGAACTATTCTTTACTATACTATTCTCTACTGAACTATTCTCTACTATAGTATTCTCTACTATACTATTCTCTACTGAACTATTCTCTACTGAACTATTCTCTATTGTACTGAACTATTCCCTACTATACTATTCTCTATTGTACTGAACTATTCTCTACTATGCTATTCTCTACTGAACTATTCTCTACTGAACTATTCTCAATTGTACTGAACTATTCTCTACTGATCTATTCTCTACTGAACTATTCTCTACTGTACTGAACTATTCTCTACTATACTATTCTCTATTGTACTGAACTATTCTCTACTATACTACTCTCTACTGAACTATTCTCTACTATAGTATTCTCTACTGAACTATTCTCTACTGAACTGAACTATTCTCTACTGAGTAATTATGTACTGAACTATTCTCTACTGAACTGAACTATTCTCTACTGAACTATTCTCTATTGTACTGAACTATTCTATACTGATCTATTCTCTACTGTACTATTCTCTAATGAACTATTCTCTATTGTACTGAACTATTCCCTACTATACTATTCTCTACTGAACTATTCTCCACTGAACTATTCTCTACTATACTATTCTCTACTGAACTATTCTCCACTGAACTGTTCTCTACTGAACTATTCTCTACTGAACTATTCTCTACTGAACTATTCTCTACTGTACAATTCTGTACTGAACTATTCTCTACTGTAATATTCTCTACTGAACTATTCTCTAATGAACTATTCTCTATTGTACTGAACTATTCCCTACTATACTATTCTCTACTGAACTATTCTCCACTGAACTATTCTCTACTATACTATTCTCTACTGAACTATTCTCTACTGTACTATTCTCTATTTTACTGAACTATTCTTTACTATACTATTCTCTACTGAACTATTCTCTACTGAACTATTCTCTATTGTACTGAACTATTCCCTACTATACTATTCTCTACTGAACTATTCTCCACTGAACTGTTCTCTACTGAACTATTCTCTATTGAACTGAACTATTCTCTATTGTACTGAACTATTCTCTACTATACTATTCTCTACTGAACTATTCTCTACTGTACTATTCTCTATTGTACTGAACTATTCTCTACTATACTATTCTCTACTGTACTATTAGCTACTGAACTATTCTCTACTAAACTGAACTATTCTCTACTGAATAATTATCTACTGATCTATTCTCTACTGATCTGAACTATTCTCTACTGAAATATTCTCTATTGTACTGAACTATTCTCTACTGAAATATTCTCTATTGTACTGAACTATTCTCTACTGATCTATTCTCTACTGTACTGAACTATTCTCTACTATACTATTCTCTATTGAACTGAACTATTCTCTACTATACTATTCTCTACTGAACTATTCTCTACTGAACTATTCTCTACTGAACTATTCTCTAGTGTACAATTCTCTACTGAACTATTCTCTACTGTACTATTCTCTACTGAACTATTCTCTACTGAATAATTACCTACTGAACTATTCTCTACTGAACTGAACTATTCTCTACTGAACTATTCTCTACTGAACTATTCTCTACTGAACTATTCTCTATTGTACTGAACCATTCTTTACTATACTATTCTCTACTGAACTATTCTCTACTGTACTATTCTCTACTGAACTATTCTCTACTGTACTATTCTCTACTGAACCATTCTCTACTGTACTATTCTCTACTGAACTGTTCTTTACTATACTATTCTCTACTGAACTATTCTTTACTATACTATTCTCTACTGAACTATTCTCTACTATAGTATTCTCTACTATACTATTCTCTACTGAACTATTCTCTACTATACTACTCTCTACTGAACTATTCTCTACTATAGTATTCTCTACTGAACTATTCTCTACTGTACTGAACTATTCTCTACTGAACTATTCTCTACTGAACTATTCTCTACTGAACTGAACTATTCTCTACTGAACTATTCTCTATTGTACTGAACTATTCTCTACTGATACTATTCTCTACTGTACTGAACTATTCTCTACTATACTATTCTCTATTGAACTGAACTATTCTCTACTATACTATTCTCTACTGAACTATTCTCTACTGAACTATTCTCTACTGTACTGAACTATTCTCTACTATACTATTCTCTATTGTACTGAACTATTCTCTACTATACTATTCTCTACTGAACTATTCTCTACTGTACTGAACTATTCTCTACTATACTATTCTCTATTGTACTGAACTATTCTCTACTATACTATTCTCTACTGAACTATTCTCCACTGAACTGTTCTCTACTGAACTATTCTCTACTGAACTATTCTCTACTGAACTATTCTCTACTGTACAATTCTGTACTGAACTATTCTCTACTGTAATATTCTCTACTGAACTATTCTCTAATGAACTATTCTCTATTGTACTGAACTATTCCCTACTATACTATTCTCTACTGAACTATTCTCCACTGAACTATTCTCTACTAACTATTCTCTATTACTGAACTATTCTCTACTATACTATTCTCTATTTTACTGAACTATTCTTTACTATACTATTCTCTACTGAACTATTCTCTACTGAACTATTCTCTATTGTACTGAACTATTCCCTACTATACTATTCTCTACTGAACTATTCTCCACTGAACTGTTCTCTACTGAACTATTCTCTATTGAACTGAACTATTCTCTATTGTACTGAACTATTCTCTACTATACTATTCTCTACTGAACTATTCTCTACTGTACTATTCTCTATTGTACTGAACTATTCTCTACTATACTATTCTCTACTGAACTATTAGCTACTGAACTATTCTCTACTAAACTGAACTATTCTCTACTGAATAATTATCTACTGATCTATTCTCTACTGATCTGAACTATTCTCTACTGAAATATTCTCTATTGTACTGAACTATTCTCTACTGAAATATTCTCTATTGTACTGAACTATTCTCTACTGATCTATTCTCTACTGTACTGAACTATTCTCTACTATACTATTCTCTATTGAACTGAACTATTCTCTACTATACTATTCTCTACTGAACTATTCTCTACTGAACTATTCTCTAGTGTACAATTCTCTACTGAACTATTCTCTACTGTACTATTCTCTACTGAACTATTCTCTACTGAACTGAACTATTCTCTACTGAATAATTACCTACTGAACTATTCTCTACTGAACTATTCTCTACTGAACTATTCTCTACTGAACTATTCTCTATTGTACTGAACCATTCTTTACTATACTATTCTCTACTGAACTATTCTCTACTGTACTATTCTCTACTGAACTATTCTTTACTATACTATTCTCTACTGAACCATTCTCTACTGTACTATTCTCTACTGAACTGTTCTTTACTATACTATTCTCTACTGAACTATTCTTTACTATACTATTCTCTACTGAACTATTCTCTACTATAGTATTCTCTACTGAACTATTCTCTACTATACTATTCTCTACTGAACTATTCTCTACTGAACTATTCTATAATGAACTATTCTCTATTGTACTGAACTATTCCCTACTATACTATTCTCTATTGTACTGAACTATTCTCTACTATGCTATTCTCTACTGAACTATTCTCTACTGAACTATTCTCAATTGTACTGAACTATTCTCTACTGATCTATTCTCTACTGAACTATTCTCTACTGTACTGAACTATTCTCTACTATACTATTCTCTATTGTACTGAACTATTCTCTACTATACTATTCTCTACTGAACTATTCTCTACTGAACTATTCTCTATTGTACTGAACTATTCCCTACTATACTATTCTCTACTGAACTATTCTCCACTGAACTGTTCTCTACTGAACTATTCTCTATTGAACTGAACTATTCTCTATTGTACTGAACTATTCTCTACTATACTATTCTCTACTGAACTATTCTCTACTGTACTATTCTCTATTGTACTGAACTATTCTCTACTATACTATTCTCTACTGAACTATTAGCTACTGAACTATTCTCTACTAAACTGAACTATTCTCTACTGAATAATTATCTACTGATCCATTCTCTACTGATCTGAACTATTCTCTACTGAAATATTCTCTATTGTACTGAACTATTCTCTACTGAAATATTCTCTATTGTACTGAACTATTCTCTACTGATCTATTCTCTACTGTACTGAACTATTCTCTACTATACTATTCTCTATTGAACTGAACTATTCTCTACTATACTATTCTCTACTGAACTATTCTCTACTGAACTATTCTCTACTGAACTATTCTCTAGTGTACAATTCTCTACTGAACTATTCTCTACTGTACTATTCTCTACTGAACTATTCTCTACTGAACTGAACTACTCTCTACTGAATAATTACCTACTGAACTATTCTCTACTGAACTATTCTCTACTGAACAATTCTCTACTGAACCATTCTCTACTATACTATTCTCTACTGAACTATTCTCTACTGTACTATTCTCTACTGAACTATTCTTTACTATACTATTCTCTACTGAACCATTCTCTACTGTACTATTCTCTACTGAACTGTTCTTTACTATACTATTCTCTACTGAACTATTCTTTACTATACTATTCTCTACTGAACTATTCTCTACTATAGTATTCTCTACTATACTATTCTCTACTGAACTATTCTCTACTGAACTATTCTATAATGAACTATTCTCTATTGTACTGAACTATTCCCTACTATACTATTCTCTATTGTACTGAACTATTCTCTACTATGCTATTCTCTACTGAACTATTCTCTACTGAACTATTCTCCACTGAACTATTCTCTACTGAACTATTCTCTATTGAACTGAACTATTCTCTACTATACTATTCTCTATTTTACTGAACTATTCTTTACTATACTATTCTCTACTGAACTATTCTCTACTGAACTATTCTCTATTGTACTGAACTATTCCCTACTATACTATTCTCTACTGAACTATTCTCAACTGAACTGTTCTCTACTGAACTATTCTCTATTGTACTGAACTATTCTCTATTGTACTGAACTATTCTCTACTATACTATTCTCTACTATACTATTCTCTACTGAACTATTCTTTACTATACTATTCTCTACTGAACTATTCTCTACTATAGTATTCTCTACTGAACTATTCTCTACTGAACTATTCTCTACTGAACTATTCTCTACTGAACTATTCTCTATTGTACTGAACTATTCTCTACTATACTATTCTCTATTGTACTGAACTATTCTCTACTATACTATTCTCTACTGAACTATTCTCTACTGAACTATTCTCCACTGAACTATTCTCTACTGAACTATTCTCTATTGAACTGAACTATTCTCTACTATACTATTCTCTACTGAACTATTCTCTACTGAACTATTCTCTACTGAACTATTCTCTACTGAACTATTCTCTATTGTACTGAACTATTCTCTACTATACTATTCTCTACTGAACTATTCTCTACTGAACTATTCTCTATTGTACTGAACTATTCTCTACTATACTATTCTCTACTGAACTATTAGCTACTGAACTATTCTCTACTGAACTGAACTATTCTCTACTGAATAATTATCTACTGATCTATTCTCTACTGATCTGAACTATTCTCTACTGAAATATTCTCTATTGTACTGAACTATTCTCTACTAAACTATTCTCTACTGAACTATTCTCCACTGAACTGTTCTCTACTGAACTATTCTCTACTGAACTATTCTCTACTGAACTATTCTCTACTGTACAATTCTGTACTGAACTATTCTCTACTGTAATATTCTCTACTGAACTATTCTCTAATGAACTATTCTCTATTGTACTGAACTATTCCCTACTATACTATTCTCTACTGAACTATTCTCCACTGAACTATTCTCTACTATACTATTCTCTACTGAACTATTCTCTACTGTACTATTCTCTATTTTACTGAACTATTCTTTACTATACTATTCTCTACTGAACTATTCTCTACTGAACTATTCTCTATTGTACTGAACTATTCCCTACTATACTATTCTCTACTGAACTATTCTCCACTGAACTGTTCTCTACTGAACTATTCTCCATTGAACTGAACTATTCTCTATTGTACTGAACTATTCTCTACTGAACTATTCTCTACTGTACTATTCTCTATTGTACTGAACTATTCTCTACTATACTATTCTCTACTGTACTATTAGCTACTGAACTATTCTCTACTAAACTGAACTATTCTCTACCGAATAATTATCTACTGATCTATTCTCTACTGATCTGAACTATTCTCTACTGAAATATTCTCTATTGTACTGAACTATTCTCTACTGAAATATTCTCTATTGTACTGAACTATTCTCTACTGATCTATTCTCTACTGTACTGAACTATTCTCTACTATACTATTCTCTATTGAACTGAACTATTCTCTACTATACTATTCTCTACTGAACTATTCTCTACTGAACTATTCTCTAGTGTACAATTCTCTACTGAACTATTCTCTACTGTACTATTCTCTACTGAACTATTCTCTACTGAACTGAACTATTCTCTACTGAATAATTACCTACTGAACTATTCTCTACTGAACTATTCTCTACTGAACTATTCTCTACTGAACTATTCTCTATTGTACTGAACCATTCTTTACTATACTATTCTCTACTGAACTATTCTCTACTGTACTATTCTCTACTGAACTATTCTTTACTATACTATTCTCTACTGAACTATTCTCTACTATAGTATTCTCTACTGAACTATTCTCTACTATAGTATTCTCTACTATACTATTCTCTACTGAACTATTCTCTACTGAACTATTCTATAATGAACTATTCTCTATTGTACTGAACTATTCCCTACTATACTATTCTCTATTGTACTGAACTATTCTCTACTATGCTATTCTCTACTGAACTATTCTCTACTGAACTATTCTCAATTGTACTGAACTATTCTCTACTGATCTATTCTCTACTGAACTATTCTCTACTGTACTGAACTATTCTCTACTATACTATTCTCTATTGTACTGAACTATTCTCTACTATACTATTCTCTACTGAACTATTCTCTACTGAACTATTCTCCACTGAACTGTTCTCTACTGAACTATTCTCTATTGAACTGAACTATTCTCTATTGTACTGAACTATTCTCTACTATACTATTCTCTACTGAACTATTCTCTACTGTACTATTCTCTATTGTACTGAACTATTCTCTACTATACTATTCTCTACTGAACTGTTAGCTACTGAACTATTCTCTACTAAACTGAACTATTCTCTACTGAATAATTATCTACTGATCCATTCTCTACTGATCTGAACTATTCTCTACTGAAATATTCTCTATTGTACTGAACTATTCTCTACTGAAATATTCTCTATTGTACTGAACTATTCTCTACTGATCTATTCTCTACTGTACTGAACTATTCTCTACTATACTATTCTCTATTGAACTGAACTATTCTCTACTATACTATTCTCTACTGAACTATTCTCTACTGAACTATTCTCTACTGAACTATTCTCTAGTGTACAATTCTCTACTGAACTATTCTCTACTGTACTATTCTCTACTGAACTATTCTCTACTGAACTGAACTATTCTCTACTGAATAATTACCTACTGAACTATTCTCTACTGAACTGAACTATTCTCTACTGAACTATTCTCTACTGAACTATTCTCTACTGAACTATTCTCTACTGAACCATTCTCTACTATACTATTCTCTACTGAACTATTCTCTACTGTACTATTCTCTACTGAACTATTCTTTACTATACTATTCTCTACTGAACCATTCTCTACTGTACTATTCTCTACTGAACTGTTCTTTACTATACTATTCTCTACTGAACTATTCTTTACTATACTATTCTCTACTGAACTATTCTCTACTATAGTATTCTCTACTATACTATTCTCTACTGAACTATTCTCTACTGAACTATTCTATAATGAACTATTCTCTATTGTACTGAACTATTCCCTACTATACTATTCTCTATTGTACTGAACTATTCTCTACTATGCTATTCTCTACTGAACTATTCTCTACTGAACTATTCTCTACTGAACTATTCTCTAGTGTACAATTCTCTACTGAACTATTCTCTACTGAACTATTCTCTACTGAACTATTCTCTACTGAACTATTCTCTACTGAACTATTCTCTACTGAACTATTTACTATTCTCTACTGAACTATTCTCTACTGATACTATTCTCTACTGAACTATTCTCTACTATACTATTCTCTACTGAACTATTCTCTACTATACTATTCTCTACTGAACTATTCTCTACTATAGTATTCTCTGCTATACTATTCTCTACTGAACTATTCTCTACTGAACTATTCTCTAATGAACTATTCTCTATTGTACTGAACTATTCCCTACTATACTATTCTCTATTGTACTGAACTATTCTCTACTATGCTATTCTCTACTGAACTATTCTCTACTGAACTATTCTCCACTGAACTATTCTCTACTGAACTATTCTCTATTGAACTGAACTATTCTCTACTATACTATTCTCTATTTTACTGAACTATTCTTTACTATACTATTCTCTACTGAACTATTCTCTACTGAACTATTCTCTATTGTACTGAACTATTCCCTACTATACTATTCTCTACTGAACTATTCTCCACTGAACTGTTCTCTACTGAACTATTCTCTATTGTACTGAACTATTCTCTATTGTACTGAACTATTCTCTACTATACTATTCTCTACTGAACTATTCTCTACTGTACTATTCTCTATTGTACTGAACTATTCTTTACTATACTATTCTCTACTGAACTATTAGCTACTGAACTATTCTCTACTGAACTGAACTATTCTCTACTGAATAATTATCTACTGATCTATTCTCTACTGATCTGAACTATTCTCTACTGAAATATTCTCTATTGTACTGAACTATTCTCTACTAAACTATTCTCTACTGAACTATTCTCCACTGAACTGTTCTCTACTGAACTATTCTCTACTGAACTATTCTCTACTGAACTATTCTCTACTGTACAATTCTGTACTGAACTATTCTCTACTGTAATATTCTCTACTGAACTATTCTCTAATGAACTATTCTCTATTGTACTGAACTATTCCCTACTATACTATTCTCTACTGAACTATTCTCCACTGAACTATTCTCTACTATACTATTCTCTACTGAACTATTCTCTACTGTACTATTCTCTATTTTACTGAACTATTCTTTACTATACTATTCTCTACTGAACTATTCTCTACTGAACTATTCTCTATTGTACTGAACTATTCCCTACTATACTATTCTCTACTGAACTATTCTCCACTGAACTGTTCTCTACTGAACTATTCTCCATTGAACTGAACTATTCTCTATTGTACTGAACTATTCTCTGCTATACTATTCTCTACTGAACTATTCTCTACTGTACTATTCTCTATTGTACTGAACTATTCTCTACTATACTATTCTCTACTGTACTATTAGCTACTGAACTATTCTCTACTAAACTGAACTATTCTCTACCGAATAATTATCTACTGATCTATTCTCTACTGATCTGAACTATTCTCTACTGAAATATTCTCTATTGTACTGAACTATTCTCTACTGAAATATTCTCTATTGTACTGAACTATTCTCTACTGATCTATTCTCTACTGTACTGAACTATTCTCTACTATACTATTCTCTATTGAACTGAACTATTCTCTACTATACTATTCTCTACTGAACTATTCTCTACTGAACTATTCTCTAGTGTACAATTCTCTACTGAACTATTCTCTACTGTACTATTCTCTACTGAACTATTCTCTACTGAACTGAACTATTCTCTACTGAATAATTACCTACTGAACTATTCTCTACTGAACTATTCTCTACTGAACTATTCTCTACTGAACTATTCTCTATTGTACTGAACCATTCTTTACTATACTATTCTCTACTGAACTATTCTCTACTGTACTATTCTCTACTGAACTATTCTTTACTATACTATTCTCTACTGAACTATTCTCTACTATACTATTCTCTACTGAACTATTCTCTACTATAGTATTCTCTACTATACTATTCTCTACTGAACTATTCTCTACTGAACTATTCTATAATGAACTATTCTCTATTGTACTGAACTATTCCCTACTATACTATTCTCTATTGTACTGAACTATTCTCTACTATGCTATTCTCTACTGAACTATTCTCTACTGAACTATTCTCAATTGTACTGAACTATTCTCTACTGATCTATTCTCTACTGAACTATTCTCTACTGTACTGAACTATTCTCTACTATACTATTCTCTATTGTACTGAACTATTCTCTACTATACTATTCTCTACTGAACTATTCTCTACTGAACTATTCTCTATTGTACTGAACTATTCTCTACTATACTATTCTCTACTGAACTATTCTCCACTGAACTGTTCTCTACTGAACTATTCTCTATTGAACTGAACTATTCTCTATTGTACTGAACTATTCTCTACTATACTATTCTCTACTGAACTATTCTCTACTGTACTATTCTCTATTGTACTGAACTATTCTCTACTATACTATTCTCTACTGAACTATTAGCTACTGAACTATTCTCTACTAAACTGAACTATTCTCTACTGAATAATTATCTACTGATCCATTCTCTACTGATCTGAACTATTCTCTACTGAAATATTCTCTATTGTACTGAACTATTCTCTACTGATCTATTCTCTACTGAACTATTCTCTACTGAACTATTCTCTACTGAACTATTCTCTACTGATACTATTCTCTACTGAACTATTCTCTACTGAACTGAACTATTCTCTACTGAACTATTCTCTACTGAACTATTCTCTACTGAACTGAACTATTCTCTACTGATACTATTCTCTACTGAACTATTCTCTGCTGAACTATTCTCTACTGAACTATTCTCTACTATACTATTCTCTACTGAACTATTCTCTACTGAACTATTCTCTACTGAACTATTCTCTACTGAACTATTCTCTACTGAACTATTCTCTACTGAACTATTCTCTACTGAACTGTTCTCTGCTATACTATTCTCTACTGAACTATTCTCTACTGATACTATTCTCTACTGAACTATTCTCTGCTATACTATTCTCTACTATACTATTCTCTACTGAACTATTCTCTACTGTACTATTCTCTACTGAAATATTCTCTATTGTACTGAACTATTCTCTACTAAACTATTCTCTACTGAACTATTCTCCACTGAACTATTCTCTACTATACTATTCTCTACTGAACTATTCTCCACTGAACTGTTCTCTACTGAACTATTCTCTACTGAACTATTCTCTACTGAACTATTCTCTACTGTACAATTCTGTACTGAACTATTCTCTACTGTAATATTCTCTACTGAACTATTCTCTAATGAACTATTCTCTATTGTACTGAACTATTCCCTACTATACTATTCTCTACTGAACTATTCTCCACTGAACTATTCTCTACTATACTATTCTCTACTGAACTATTCTCTACTGTACTATTCTCTATTTTACTGAACTATTCTTTACTATACTATTCTCTACTGAACTATTCTCTACTGAACTATTCTCTATTGTACTGAACTATTCCCTACTATACTATTCTCTACTGAACTATTCTCCACTGAACTGTTCTCTACTGAACTATTCTCTATTGAACTGAACTATTCTCTATTGTACTGAACTATTCTCTACTATACTATTCTCTACTGAACTATTCTCTACTGTACTATTCTCTATTGTACTGAACTATTCTCTACTATACTATTCTCTACTGTACTATTAGCTACTGAACTATTCTCTACTAAACTGAACTATTCTCTACTGAATAATTATCTACTGATCTATTCTCTACTGATCTGAACTATTCTCTACTGAAATATTCTCTATTGTACTGAACTATTCTCTACTGAAATATTCTCTATTGTACTGAACTATTCTCTACTGATCTATTCTCTACTGTACTGAACTATTCTCTACTATACTATTCTCTATTGAACTGAACTATTCTCTACTATACTATTCTCTACTGAACTATTCTCTACTGAACTATTCTCTACTGAACTATTCTCTAGTGTACAATTCTCTACTGAACTATTCTCTACTGTACTATTCTCTACTGAACTATTCTCTACTGAATAATTACCTACTGAACTATTCTCTACTGAACTGAACTATTCTCTACTGAACTATTCTCTACTGAACTATTCTCTACTGAACTATTCTCTATTGTACTGAACCATTCTTTACTATACTATTCTCTACTGAACTATTCTCTACTGTACTATTCTCTACTGAACTATTCTCTACTGTACTATTCTCTACTGAACCATTCTCTACTGTACTATTCTCTACTGAACTGTTCTTTACTATACTATTCTCTACTGAACTATTCTTTACTATACTATTCTCTACTGAACTATTCTCTACTATAGTATTCTCTACTATACTATTCTCTACTGAACTATTCTCTACTGAACTATTCTATAATGAACTATTCTCTATTGTACTGAACTATTCCCTACTATACTATTCTCTATTGTACTGAACTATTCTCTACTATGCTATTCTCTACTGAACTATTCTCTACTGAACTATTCTCAATTGTACTGAACTATTCTCTACTGATCTATTCTCTACTGAACTATTCTCTACTGTACTGAACTTTTCTCTACTATACTATTCTCTATTGTACTGAACTATTCTCTACTATACTACTCTCTACTGAACTATTCTCTACTATAGTATTCTCTACTGAACTATTCTCTACTGAACTGAACTATTCTCTACTGAGTAATTATGTACTGAACTATTCTCTACTGAACTGAACTATTCTCTACTGAACTATTCTCTGTTGTACTGAACTATTCTATACTGATCTATTCTCTACTGAACTATTCTCTACTGAACTATTCTCTATTGTACTGAACTATTCACTACTATACTATTCTCTACTGAACTATTCTCCACTGAACTATTCTCTACTATACTATTCTCTACTGAACTATTCTCCACTGAACTGTTCTCTACTGAACTATTCTCTACTGAACTATTCTCTACTGAACTATTCTCTACTGTACAATTCTGTACTGAACTATTCTCTACTGTAATATTCTCTACTGAACTATTCTCTAATGAACTATTCTCTATTGTACTGAACTATTCCCTACTATACTATTCTCTACTGAACTATTCTCCACTGAACTATTCTCTACTATACTATTCTCTACTGAACTATTCTCTACTGTACTATTCTCTATTTTGCTGAACTATTCTTTGCTATACTATTCTCTACTGAACTATTCTCTACTGAACTATTCTCTATTGTACTGAACTATTCCCTACTATACTATTCTCTACTGAACTATTCTCCACTGAACTGTTCTCTACTGAACTATTCTCTATTGAACTGAACTATTCTCTATTGTACTGAACTATTCTCTACTATACTATTCTCTACTGAACTATTCTCTACTGTACTATTCTCTGTTGTACTGAACTATTCTCTACTATACTATTCTCTACTGTACTATTAGCTACTGAACTATTCTCTACTAAACTGAACTATTCTCTACTGAATAATTATCTACTGATCTATTCTCTACTGATCTGAACTATTCTCTACTGAAATATTCTCTATTGTACTGAACTATTCTCTACTGAAATATTCTCTATTGTACTGAACTATTCTCTACTGATCTATTCTCTACTGTACTGAACTATTCTCTACTATACTATTCTCTATTGAACTGAACTATTCTCTACTATACTATTCTCTACTGAACTATTCTCTACTGAACTATTCTCTACTGAACTATTCTCTAGTGTACAATTCTCTACTGAACTATTCTCTACTGTACTATTCTCTACTGAACTATTCTCTACTGAATAATTACCTACTGAACTATTCTCTACTGAACTGAACTATTCTCTACTGAACTATTCTCTACTGAACTATTCTCTACTGAACTATTCTCTATTGTGCTGAACCATTCTTTACTATACTATTCTCTACTGAACTATTCTCTACTGTACTATTCTCTACTGAACTATTCTCTGCTATACTATTCTCTACTGAACCATTCTCTACTGTACTATTCTCTACTGAACTGTTCTTTACTATACTATTCTCTACTGAACTATTCTTTACTATACTATTCTCTACTGAACTATTCTCTACTATAGTATTCTCTACTATACTATTCTCTACTGAACTATTCTCTACTGAACTATTCTATAATGAACTATTCTCTATTGTACTGAACTATTCCCTACTATACTATTCTCTATTGTACTGAACTATTCTCTACTATGCTATTCTCTACTGAACTATTCTCTACTGAACTATTCTCAATTGTACTGAACTATTCTCTACTGATCTATTCTCTACTGAACTATTCTCTACTGTACTGAACTATTCTCTACTATACTATTCTCTATTGTACTGAACTATTCTCTACTATACTATTCTCTACTGAACTATTCTCTACTATACTATTCTCTACTGAACTATTCTCTACTGAACTGAACTATTCTCTACTGAATTATGTACTGAACTATTCTCTACTGAACTGAACTATTCTCTACTGAACTATTCTCTATTGTACTGAACTATTCTATACTGATCTATTCTCTACTGTACTGAACTATTCTCTACTATACTATTCTCTATTGAACTGAACTTTTCTCTACTATACTATTCTCTACTGAACTATTCTCTACTGAACTATTCTCTACTGTACTGAACTATTCTCTACTATACTATTCTCTATTGTACTGAACTATTCTCTACTGATACTATTCTCTACTGAACTATTCTCTACTGTACTGAACTATTCTCTACTGATACTATTCTCTATTGTACTGAACTATTCTCTACTATACTATTCTCTACTGAACTATTCTCTACTGAACTGTTCTCTACTGAACTATTCTCTACTGAACTATTCTCTACTGAACTATTCTCTACTGTACTATTCTGTACTGAACTATTCTCTACTGTACTATTCTCTACTGAACTATTCTCTACTGAACTATTCTCTATTGTACTGAACTATTCTCTACTATACTATTCTCTACTGAACTATTCTCTACTGAACTATTCTCTACTGAACTATTCTCTATTGTACTGAACTATTCCCTACTATACTATTCTCTACTGAACTATTCTTTACTGAACTGTTCTCTACTGAACTATTCTCTATTGAACTGAACTATTCTCTGTTGTACTGAACTATTCTCTACTATACTATTCTCTACTGAACTATTCTCTACTGTACTATTCTCTATTGTGCTGAACTATTCTCTACTATACTATTCTCTACTGAACTATTAGCTACTGAACTATTCTCTACTAAACTGAACTATTCTCTACTGAATAATTATCTACTGATCTATTCTCTACTGATCTGAACTATTCTCTACTGAAATATTCTCTATTGTACTGAACTATTCTCTACTGAAATATTCTCTATTGTACTGAACTATTCTCTACTGATCTATTCTCTACTGTACTGAACTATTCTCTACTATACTATTCTCTATTGAACTGAACTATTCTCTACTATACTATTCTCTACTGAACTATTCTCTACTGAACTATTCTCTAGTGTACAATTCTCTACTGAACTATTCTCTACTGTACTATTCTCTACTGAACTATTCTCTACTGAACTGAACTATTCTCTACTGAATAATTACCTACTGAACTATTCTCTACTGAACTATTCTCTACTGAACTATTCTCTACTGAACTATTCTCTATTGTACTGAACTATTCTTTACTATACTATTCTCTACTGAACTATTCTCTACTGTACTATTCTCTACTGAACTATTCTTTACTATACTATTCTCTACTGAACCATTCTCTACTGTACTATTCTCTACTGAACTGTTCTTTACTATACTATTCTCTACTGAACTATTCTTTGCTATACTATTCTCTACTGAACTATTCTCTACTATAGTATTCTCTACTGAACTATTCTCTACTATAGTATTCTCTACTATACTATTCTCTACTGAACTATTCTCTACTGAACTATTCTATAATGAACTATTCTCTATTGTACTGAACTATTCTCTACTATACTATTCTCTATTGTACTGAACTATTCTCTACTATGCTATTCTCTACTGAACTATTCTCTACTGAACTATTCTCAATTGTACTGAACTATTCTCTACTGATCTATTCTCTACTGAACTATTCTCTACTGTGCTGAACTATTCTCTACTATACTATTCTCTATTGTACTGAACTATTCTCTACTATACTATTCTCTACTGAACTATTCTCTACTGAACTATTCTCTATTGTACTGAACTATTCCCTACTATACTATTCTCTACTGAACTATTCTCCACTGAACTGTTCTCTACTGAACTATTCTCTATTGAACTGAACTATTCTCTATTGTACTGAACTATTCTCTACTATACTATTCTCTACTGAACTATTCTCTACTGTACTATTCTCTGTTGTACTGAACTATTCTCTACTATACTATTCTCTACTGAACTATTAGCTACTGAACTATTCTCTACTAAACTGAACTATTCTCTACTGAATAATTATCTACTGATCCATTCTCTACTGATCTGAACTATTCTCTACTGAAATATTCTCTATTGTACTGAACTATTCTCTACTGAAATATTCTCTATTGTACTGAACTATTCTCTACTGATCTATTCTCTACTGTACTGAACTATTCTCTACTATACTATTCTCTATTGAACTGAACTATTCTCTACTATACTATTCTCTACTGAACTGTTCTCTACTGAACTATTCTCTACTGAACTATTCTCTAGTGTACAATTCTCTACTGAACTATTCTCTACTGTACTATTCTCTACTGAACTATTCTCTACTGAACTGAACTATTCTCTACTGAATAATTACCTACTGAACTATTCTCTACTGAACTGAACTATTCTCTACTGAACTATTCTCTACTGAACTATTCTCTACTGAACTATTCTCTACTGATACTATTCTCTACTGAACTATTCTCTACTGTACTATTCTCTACTGAACTATTCTTTACTATACTATTCTCTACTGAACTATTCTCTACTGTACTATTCTCTACTGAACTGTTCTTTACTATACTATTCTCTGCTGAACTATTCTTTACTATACTATTCTCTACTGAACTATTCTCTACTATAGTATTCTCTACTATACTATTCTCTACTGAACTATTCTCTACTGAACTATTCTATAATGAACTATTCTCTATTGTACTGAACTATTCTCTACTATACTATTCTCTATTGTACTGAACTATTCTCTACTATGCTATTCTCTACTGAACTATTCTCTACTGAACTATTCTCCACTGAACTATTCTCTACTGAACTATTCTCTATTGAACTGAACTATTCTCTACTATACTATTCTCTATTTACTGAACTATTCTCTACTATACTATTCTCTACTGAACTATTCTCTACTGAACTATTCTCTATTGTACTGAACTATTCTCTACTATACTATTCTCTACTGAACTATTTCTCTACTGAACTGTTCTCTACTGAACTATTCTCTATTGTACTGAACTATTCTCTATTGTACTGAACTATTCTCTACTATACTATTCTCTACTGAACTATTCTCTACTGAACTATTCTCCACTATACTATTCTCTACTGAACTATTAGCTACTGAACTATTCTCTACTAAACTGAACTATTCTCTACTGAATAATTATCTACTGATCCATTCTCTACTGATCTGAACTATTCTCTACTGAAATATTCTCTATTGTACTGAACTATTCTCTACTGAAATATTCTCTATTGTACTGAACTATTCTCTACTGATCTATTCTCTACTGTACTGAACTATTCTCTACTATACTATTCTCTATTGAACTGAACTATTCTCTACTATACTATTCTCTACTGAACTATTCTCTACTGAACTATTCTCTACTGAACTATTCTCTAGTGTACAATTCTCTACTGAACTATTCTCTACTGTACTATTCTCTACTGAACTATTCTCTACTGAACTGAACTATTCTCTACTGAATAATTACCTACTGAACTATTCTCTACTGAACTGAACTATTCTCTACTGAACTATTCTCTACTGAACTATTCTCTACTGAACCATTCTCTACTATACTATTCTCTACTGAACTATTCTCTACTGTACTATTCTCTACTGAACTATTCTTTACTATACTATTCTCTACTGAACTATTCTCTACTGTACTATTCTCTACTGAACTGTTCTTTACTATACTATTCTCTACTGAACTATTCTTTACTATACTATTCTCTACTGAACTATTCTCTACTATAGTATTCTCTACTATACTATTCTCTACTGAACTATTCTCTACTGAACTATTCTATAATGAACTATTCTCTATTGTACTGAACTATTCCCTACTATACTATTCTCTATTGTACTGAACTATTCTCTACTGATACTATTCTCTACTGAACTATTCTCTACTGAACTATTCTCTACTGAACTATTCTCTACTGAACTATTCTCTACTGAACTATTCTCTACTGTACTGAACTATTCTCTACTGAACTATTCTCTATTGTACTGAACTATTCTCTACTATACTATTCTCTACTGAACTATTCTCTACTGAACTATTCTCTACTGAACTATTCTCTATTGTACTGAACTATTCTCTACTGAACTATTCTCTACTGTACTATTCTCTACTGAACTATTCTCTACTGATACTATTCTCTACTGAACTATTCTCTACTGAACTATTCTCTACTGAACTATTCTCTACTGAACTATTCTCTACTGAACTATTCTCTACTGTACTGAACTATTCTCTACTGATACTATTCTCTACTGAACTATTCTCTGCTGTACTATACTATTCTCTACTGAACTATTCTCTACTGAACTATTCTCTACTGAACTATTCTCTACTGAACTATTCTCTACTGAACTATTCTCTACTGAACTATTCTCTACTGAACTATTCTCTACTGAACTTTCTACTATTCTCTACTGAACTATTCTCTACTGAACTATTCTCTACTGAACTATTCTCTACTGTACTGAACTATTCTCTACTGAACTATTCTCTACTGAACTATTCTCTACTGAACTATTCTCTATTGTACTGAACTATTCTCTACTATACTATTCT
Organism: Salmo salar; assembly: GCF_905237065.1. NCBI lineage: Eukaryota > Metazoa > Chordata > Actinopteri > Salmoniformes > Salmonidae > Salmo > Salmo salar. The sequence goes on from NW_025548602.1 coordinate 140,130, forward strand.
CTACTGAACTATTCTCTACTGAACTATTCTCTACTGAACTATTCTCTACTGAACTATTCTCTACTGAACTATTCTCTACTGAACTATTCTCTACTGAACTATTCTCTACTGAACTATTCTCTACTGAACTATTCTCTATTGTACTGAACTATTCTCTACTATACTATTCTCTACTGAACTATTCTCCACTGAACTGTTCTCTCTATTCCTGAACTATTCTCTACTGAACTATTCTCTACTGAACTATTCTCTACTGTACTATTCTCTACTGAACTATTCTCACTGAACTATTCTCTACTGAACTATTCTCTAATGAACTATTCTCTATTGTACTGAACTATTCTCTACTATACTATTCTCTACTGAACTATTCTCTACTGAACTATTCTCTACTGAACTATTCTCTATTGAACTGAACTATTCTCTACTATACTATTCTCTCTGCTATTCGCTACTGAACTATTCTCTACTGAACTATTCTCTACTGAACTATTCTCTACTGAACTATTCTCTACTGTACTGAACTATTCTCTACTGATACTATTCTCTACTGAACTATTCTCTACTGAACTGTTCTCTACTGAACTATTCTCTACTGAACTATTCTCTACTGAACTATTCTCTACTGAACTATTCTCTACTGAACTATTCTCTACTGAACTATTCTCTACTATACTATTCTCTACTGAACTATTCTCTGCTGTACTGAACTATTCTCTACTGAACTATTCTCTACTGTACTATTCTCTACTGAACTATTCTCTACTGTACTGAACTATTCTCTACTGAACTATTCTCTACTGAACTATTCTCTACTGAACTGAACTATTCTCTACTGAACTATTCTCTACTGTACTATTCTCTACTGAACTATTCTCTACTGATACTATTCTCTACTGAACTATTCTCTGCTGAACTATTCTCTACTGAACTATTCTCTACTGAACTATTCTCTACTGAACTATTCTCTACTGATACTATTCTCTACTGAACTATTCTCTACTGAACTATTCTCTACTATACTATTCTCTACTGAACTATTCTCTACTGAACTATTCTCTACTGAACTATTCTCTACTGAACTATTCTCTACTGAACTATTCTCTACTGAACTATTCTCTACTGAACTATTCTCTACTGATACTATTCTCTGCTGAACTATTCTCTACTGAACTATTCTCTACTGAACTATTCTCTACTGAACTATTCTCTATTGTACTGAACTATTCTCTACTATACTATTCTCTACTGAACTATTCTCTACTGAACTATTCTCTACTATACTATTCTCTACTGAACTATTCTCTACTGAACTATTCTCTACTGAACTATTCTCTACTGAACTATTCTCTACTGAACTATTCTCTACTGAACTATTCTCTACTGAACTATTCTCTACTGAACTATTCTCTACTGAACTATTCTCTGTTGTACTGAACTATTCTCTACTATACTATTCTCTACTGAACTATTCTCTACTGTACTATTCTCTATTGTACTGAACTATTCTCTACTGATACTATTCTCTACTGAACTATTCTCTACTGAACTATTCTCTACTGAACTATTCTCTATTGTACTGAACTATTCTCTACTATACTATTCTCTACTGAACTATTCTCTACTGAACTATTCTCTACTGAACTATTCTCTATTGAACTGAACTATTCTCTACTATACTATTCTCTACTGAACTATTCTCTACTGAACTATTCTCTACTGAACTATTCTCTATTGTACTGAACTATTCTCTACTGAACTATTCTCTACTGAACTATTCTCTACTGAACTGAACTATTCTCTACTGAATAATTCTCTACTGAACTATTCTCTACTGAACTGAACTATTCTCTACTGAACTATTTCTCTACTGATACTATTCTCTACTGAACTATTCTCTACTGAACTATTTCTCTACTGAACTATTCTCTACTGAACTATTCTCTACTATACTATTCTCTACTGAACTATTCTCTACTGAACTATTCTCTACTGTACTATTACTGAACTATTCTCTACTATACTATTCTCTACTGAACTATTCTCTACTATTCTCTCTGAACTATTCTCTACTGAACTATTCTCTACTGTACTATTCTCTACTGAACTATTCTCTACTGAACTATTCTCTACTGTACTGAACTATTCTCTACTGAACTATTCTCTACTGAACTATTCTCTACTGTACTATTCTCTATTGAACTGAACTATTCTCTACTGAACTATTCTCTACTGAACTATTCTCTACTGAACTATTCTCTACTGAACTATTCTCTACTGAACTATTTCTACTGAACTATTCTCTACTATACTATTCTCTACTGAACTGAACTATTCTCTACTGAATATCTACTGAACTATTCTCTGCTGAACTATTCTCTACTGAACTATTCTCTACTATACTATTCTCTACTGAACTATTCTGTACTGAACTATTCTCTATGCTATTCTCTACTGAACTATTCTCTACTGTACTGTTTCTACTACTATTCTCTATTGTACTATTCTCTATGTACTATTCTCTACTGTACTATTCTCTACTGTGCTATTCTCTACTGAACTATTCTCTATTGTACTGAAAATGTATCTACTGAACTATTCTCTACTGAACTATTCTCTACTGTACAATTATCTACTGAACAATTCTCAACTGAACTATTCTAAACTATGCTATTCTCTACTGAACTATTCTCTACTGAATTGAACTAAACTATTCTCTACTGAATTATTCTCTATTGTACTATTCTCTAATGAACTATTCTCTACTGTACTATTCTCTACTGTACTATTCTCTACTATACTATACTCTACTGAAATATTCTCTACTGAACTGAACTATTCTCTACTGAACTATTCTCTATTGTACTGAACTATTCTTTACTATACTATTCTCTACTGAACTATTAGCTACTGAACTGAACTATATTCTACTGAACTATTCTCTATTGTACTGAACTATTCTCTACTGATCTATTCTCTACTGAACTATTCTCTACTGTACTGAACTATTCTCTACTATACTATTCTCTATTGTACTGAACTATTCTCTACTGAACTATTCTCTACTGAACTATTCTCTACTGTACTATTCTCTACTGAACTATTCTTTACTATAATATTCTCTACTGAACTATTTTCTACTATAGTATTCTCTACTATACTATTCTCTACTGAATTATTCTCTACTGAATAATTACCTACTGAATTATTCTCTGCTGAACTATTCTCTACTGAACTATTCTCTCATATACTATTCTCTACTGAACTATACTGTACTGAACTATTCTTTACTATACTATTTTCTACTGAACTATTTTCTACTATACTATTTTCTACTATACTATTCTCTACTGTACTATTCTCTACTGAACTATTCTCTACTGAACTATTCCCCACTGAACTATTCTCTATTGTACTGAACTATTCCCTACTATACTATTCTCTACTGAACTATTCTCTACTATACTACTCTCTACTGAACTATTCTCTACTATAGTATTCTCTACTGAACTATTCTCTACTGAACTATTCTCTACTGAACTGAACTATTCTCTACTGAATAATTATGTACTGAACTATTCTCTACTGAACTATTCTCTATTGTACTGAACTATTCTATACTGATCTATTCTCTACTGTACTGAACTATTCTCTACTATACTATTCTCTATTGAACTGAACTTTTCTCTACTATACTATTCTCTACTGAACGATTCTCTACTGAACTATTCTCTACTGTACTGAACTATTCTCTACTATACTATTCTCTATTGTACTGAACTATTCTCTACTATACTATTCTCTACTGAACTATTCTCCACTGAACTGTTCTCTACTGAACTATTCTCTACTGAACTATTCTCTACTGAACTATTCTCTACTGTACAATTCTCTACTGAACTATTCTCTACTGTAATATTCTCTACTGAACTATTCTCTAATGAACTATTCTCTATTGTACTGAACTATTCCCTACTATACTATTCTCTACTGAACTATTCTCCACTGAACTATTCTCTACTGAACTATTCTCTATTGAACTGAACTATTCTCTACTATACTATTCTCTATTTTACTGAACTATTCTTTACTATACTATTCTCTACTGAACTATTCTCTACTGAACTATTCTCTATTGTACTGAACTATTCCCTACTATACTATTCTCTACTGAACTATTCTCCACTGAACTGTTCTCTACTGAACTATTCTCTATTGTACTGAACTATTCTCTATTGTACTGAACTATTCTCTACTATACTATTCTCTACTGTGCTATTCTCTACTGAACTATTCTCTATTGTACTGAAAATGTATCTACTGAACTATTCTCTACTGAACTATTCTCTACTGTACAATTATCTACTGAACAATTCTCAACTGAACTATTCTAAACTATGCTATTCTCTACTGAACTATTCTCTACTGAATTGAACTATTCTCTTCTGAACTACTCTCTACTGAACTATTCTCTACTGAACCGAACTAAACTATTCTCTACTGAATTATTCTCTATTGTACTATTCTCTAATGAACTATTCTCTACTGTACTATTCTCTACTGTACTATTCTCTACTATACTATACTCTACTGAAATATTCTCTACTGAACTGAACTATTCTCTACTGAACTATTCTCTATTGTACTGAACTATTCTTTACTATACTATTCTCTACTGAACTATTAGCTACTGAACTGAACTATATTCTACTGAACTATTCTCTATTGTACTGAACTATTCTCTACTGATCTATTCTCTACTGAACTATTCTCTACTGTACTGAACTATTCTCTACTATACTATTCTCTATTGTACTGAACTATTCTCTACTGAACTATTCTCTACTGAACTATTCTCTACTGTACTATTCTCTACTGAACTATTCTTTACTATAATATTCTCTACTGAACTATTTTCTACTATAGTATTCTCTACTATACTATTCTCTACTGAATTATTCTCTACTGAATAATTACCTACTGAATTATTCTCTGCTGAACTATTCTCTACTGAACTATTCTCTCATATACTATTCTCTACTGAACTATACTGTACTGAACTATTCTTTACTATACTATTTTCTACTGAACTATTTTCTACTATACTATTTTCTACTATACTATTCTCTACTGTACTATTCTCTACTGAACTATTCTCTACTGAACTATTCCCCACTGAACTATTCTCTATTGTACTGAACTATTCCCTACTATACTATTCTCTACTGAACTATTCTCTGCTATACTACTCTCTACTGAACTATTCTCTACTATAGTATTCTCTACTGAACTATTCTCTACTGAACTATTCTCTACTGAACTGAACTATTCTCTACTGAATAATTATGTACTGAACTATTCTCTACTGAACTATTCTCTATTGTACTGAACTATTCTATACTGATCTATTCTCTACTGTACTGAACTATTCTCTACTATACTATTCTCTATTGAACTGAACTTTTCTCTACTATACTATTCTCTACTGAACTATTCTCTACTGAACTATTCTCTACTGTACTGAACTATTCTCTACTATACTATTCTCTACTGAACTATTCTCCACTGAACTGTTCTCTACTGAACTATTCTCTACTGAACTATTCTCTACTGAACTATTCTCTACTGTACAATTCTCTACTGAACTATTCTCTACTGTAATATTCTCTACTGAACTATTCTCTAATGAACTATTCTCTATTGTACTGAACTATTCCCTACTATACTATTCTCTACTGAACTATTCTCTACTGAACTATTCTCTATTGAACTGAACTATTCTCTACTATACTATTCTCTATTTTACTGAACTATTCTTTACTATACTATTCTCTACTGAACTATTAGCTACTGAACTGAACTATATTCTACTGAACTATTCTCTATTGTACTGAACTATTCTCTACTGATCTATTCTCTACTGAACTATTCTCTACTGTACTGAACTATTCTCTACTATACTATTCTCTATTGTACTGAACTATTCTCTACTGAACTATTCTCTACTGAACTATTCTCTACTGTACTATTCTCTACTGAACTATTCTTTACTATAATATTCTCTACTGAACTATTTTCTACTATAGTATTCTCTACTATACTATTCTCTACTGAATTATTCTCTACTGAATAATTACCTACTGAATTATTCTCTGCTGAACTATTCTCTACTGAACTATTCTCTCATATACTATTCTCTACTGAACTATACTGTACTGAACTATTCTTTACTATACTATTTTCTACTGAACTATTTTCTACTATACTATTTTCTACTATACTATTCTCTACTGTACTATTCTCTACTGAACTATTCTCTACTGAACTATTCCCCACTGAACTATTCTCTATTGTACTGAACTATTCCCTACTATACTGTTCTCTACTGAACTATTCTCTACTATACTACTCTCTACTGAACTATTCTCTACTATAGTATTCTCTACTGAACTATTCTCTACTGAACTATTCTCTACTGAACTGAACTATTCTCTACTGAATAATTATGTACTGAACTATTCTCTACTGAACTATTCTCTATTGTACTGAACTATTCTATACTGATCTATTCTCTACTGTACTGAACTATTCTCTACTATACTATTCTCTATTGAACTGAACTTTTCTCTACTATACTATTCTCTACTGAACTATTCTCTACTGAACTATTCTCTACTGTACTGAACTATTCTCTACTATACTATTCTCTACTGAACTATTTCTCCACTGAACTGTTCTCTACTGAACTATTCTCTACTGAACTATTCTCTACTGAACTATTCTCTACTGTACAATTCTGTACTGAACTATTCTCTACTGTAATATTCTCTACTGAACTATTCTCTAATGAACTATTCTCTATTGTACTGAACTATTCCCTACTATACTATTCTCTACTGAACTATTCTCTACTGAACTATTCTCTATTGAACTGAACTATTCTCTACTATACTATTCTCTATTTTACTGAACTATTCTTTACTATACTATTCTCTACTGAACTATTCTCTACTGAACTATTCTCTATTGTACTGAACTATTCCCTACTATACTATTCTCTACTGAACTATTCTCCACTGAACTGTTCTCTACTGAACTATTCTCTATTGTACTGAACTATTCTCTATTGTACTGAACTATTCTCTACTATACTATTCTCTACTGAACTATTCTCTACTGTACTATTCTCTATTGTACTAAACTATTCTCTACTATACTATTCTGTACTGAACTATTAGCTACTGAACTATTCTCTACTGAACTGAACTATTCTCTACTGAATAATTATCTACTGATCTATTCTCTACTGATCTGAACTATTCTCTACTGAAATATTCTCTATTGTACTGAACTATTCTCTACTATACTATTCTCTATTGTACTGAACTATTCTCTACTAAACTATTCTCTACTGAACTATTCTCCACTGAACTGTTTCTCTACTGAACTATTCTCTACTGAACTATTCTCTACTGAACTATTCTCTACTGTACAATTCTGTACTGAACTATTCTCTACTGTCATATTCTCTACTGAACTATTCTCTAATGAACTATTCTCTATTGTACTGAACTATTCCCTACTATACTATTCTCTACTGAACTATTCTCCACTGAACTATTCTCTACTATACTATTCTCTACTGAACTATTCTCTACTGTACTATTCTCTATTTTACTGAACTATTCTTTACTATACTATTCTCTACTGAACTATTCTCTACTGAACTATTCTCTATTGCACTGAACTATTCCCTACTATACTATTCTCTACTGAACTATTCTCCACTGAACTGTTCTCTACTGAACTATTCTCTATTGTACTGAACTATTCTCTACTGAACTATTCTCTAGTGTACAATTCTCTACTGAACTATTCTCTACTGTACTATTCTCTACTGAACTATTCTCTACTGAACTGAACTATTCTCTACTGAATAATTACCTACTGAACTATTCTCTACTGAACTGAACTATTCTCTACTGAACTATTCTCTACTGAACTATTCTCTAGTGTACAATTCTCTACTGAAATATTCTCTACTGTACTATTCTCTACTGAACTATTCTCTACTGAACTGAACTATTCTCTACTGAATAATTACCTACTGAACTATTCTCTACTGAACAAAACTATTCTCTACTGAACTATTCTCTACTGAGCTATTCTCTACTGAACTATTCTCTATTGTACTGAACCATTCTCTACTATACTATTCTCTACTGAACTATTCTCTACTGTACTATTCTCTACTGAACTATTCTTTACTATACTATTCTCTACTGAACCATTCTCTACTGTACTATTCTCTACTGAACTGTTCTTTACTATACTATTCTCTACTGAACTATTCTTTACTATACTATTCTCTACTGAACTATTCTCTACTATAGTATTCTCCACTATACTATTCTCTACTGAACTATTCTCTACTGAACTATTCTATAATGAACTATTCTCTATTGTACTGATCTATTCCCTACTATACTATTCTCTATTGTACTGAACTATTCTCTACTATGATATTCTCTACTGAACTATTCTCTACTGAACTATTCTCAATTGTACTGAACTATTCTCTACTGATCTATTCTCTACTGAACTATTCTCTACTGTACTGAACTGTTCTCTACTATACTATTCTCTATTGTACTGAACTATTCTCTACTATACTATTGTCTACTGAACTATTCTCTACTATACTACTCTCTACTGAACTATTCTCTACTCTAGTATTCTCTACTGAACTATTCTCTACTGAACTATTCTCTAATTTACTATTCTCTACTGAACTATACTGTACTGAACTATTCTCTACTGAACTATTCTCTAATGAACTATTCTCTACTGAACTATTCTCTAATGTACTGAACTATTCCCTACTATACTATTCTCTACTGAACTATTCTCCACTGAACTATTCTCTACTGAACTATTCTCTATTGTACTGAACTATTCTCTATTGTACTGAACTATTCTCTACTATGCTATTCTCTACTTAACTATTCTCTACTGTACTATTCTCTATTGAACTGAACTATTCTCTACTATACTATTCTCTACTGAACTATTCTCTACTGAACTATTCTCTAATGAACTATTCTCTATTGTACTGAACTATTCCCTACTATACTATTCTCTACTGAACTATTTCTCCACTGAACTATTCTCTACTGAACTATTCTCTATTGAACTGAACTATTCTCTACTATACTATTCTCTACTGAACTATTCTCTACTGAACTACTCTCTATTGTCTGAACTATTCACTATTGTACTGAACTATACACTACTGAAATATTCTCTACTGAACTATTCTCCACTGAACTGAACTATTCTCTACTGAATAATTACCTACTGAACTATTCTCTACTGAACTGAACTATTCTCTACTGAACTATTCTCTACTGAACTATTCTCTGCTGAACTATTCTCTACTATGCTCTACTGAACTATTCTCTACTATACTATTCTCTACTGAACTATTCTCTACTGAACTATTCTCTACTGAACTATTCTCTACAATACTATACTCTACTGAACTATTCTCTACTGAACTATTCTCTACTGTACTATTCTCTACTGAACTATTCTTTACTATACTATTCTCTACTTAACTATTCTCTACTATTCTCTACTATACTATTCTCTACTGAACTATTCTCTACGGTACTATTCTCTACTGAACTATTCTCTACTGTACTGATCATTTCTCTACTGAACTATTCTCTACTGATCTGTTCTCTACTGTACTGAACTATTCTCTACTGAACTATTCTCTACTTAACTATTCTCTACTGTACTATTCTCTATTGAACTGAACTATTCTCTACTGAACTATTCTCTACTGTACAATTCTCTACTGAACTATTCTCTACTGAACTATTCTCTACTATACTATTCTCTGCTGAACTATTCTCTACAGTACAATTATCTACTGAACTATTCTCTACTGAACAATTCTCTACTGAACTGTTCTCTACTGTACTTTTCTCTACTGAACTATTCTCTACTGAACTATTTTCTACTGTACAATTCTCTACTGAACTATTCTTTACTATACTATTCTCTACTGAACTGAATTATTCTCTACTGAATAATTACCTACTGAATTATTCTCTGCTGAACTATTCTCTACTGAACTATTCTCTCATATACTATTCTCTACTGAACTATACTGTACTGAACTATTCTTTACTATACTATTTTCTACTGAACTATTTTCTACTATACTATTTTCTACTATACTATTCTCTACTGTACTATTCTCTAATGTACTATTCTCTGCTGTACTATTCTCTACTGTGCTATTCTCTACTGAACTATTCTCTATTGTACTGAAAATGTATCTACTGAACTATTCTCTACTGAACTATTCTCTACTGTACAATTATCTACTGAACAATTCTCAACTGAACTATTCTAAACTATGCTATTCTCTACTGAACTATTCTCTACTGAACTATTCTCTACTCAACCGAACTAAACTATTCTCTACTGAATTATTCTCTATTGTACTATTCTCTAATGAACTATTCTCTACTGTACTATTCTCTACTATACTATACTCTACTGAAATATTCTCTACTGAACTGAACTATTCTCTACTGAACTATTCTCTATTGTACTGAACTATTCTTTACTATACTATTCTCTACTGAACTATTAGCTACTGAACTATTCTCTCCTGAAATATTCTCTACTGAACTATTCTCTACTGATCTGAACTATTCTCTACTGAAATATTCTCTATTGTACTGAACTATTCTCTACTGAAATATTCTCTATTGTACTGAACTATTCTCTACTGATCTATTCTCTACTGTACTGAACTATTCTCTACTATACTATTCTCTATTGAACTGAACTATTCTCTACTATACTATTCTCTACTGAACTATTCTCTACTGAACTATTCTCTAGTGTACAATTCTCTACTGAACTATTCTCTACTATACTCTACTGAACTATTCTCTACTATACTATTCTCTACTGAACTATTCTCTACTGAACTATTCTCTACTGAACTATTCTCTACAATACTATACTCTACTGAACTATTCTCTACTGAACTATTCTCTACTGTACTATTCTCTACTGAACTATTCTTTACTATACTATTCTCTACTTAACTATTCTCTACTATTCTCTACTATACTATTCTCTACTGAACTATTCTCTACGGTACTATTCTCTACTGAACTATTCTCTACTGTACTGATCATTTCTCTACTGAACTATTCTCTACTGATCTGTTCTCTACTGTACTGAACTATTCTCTACTGAACTATTCTCTACTTAACTATTCTCTACTGTACTATTCTCTATTGAACTGAACTATTCTCTACTGAACTATTCTCTACTGTACAATTCTCTACTGAACTAATCTCTACTGAACTATTCTCTACTATACTATTCTCTGCTGAACTATTCTCTACAGTACAATTATCTACTGAACTATTCTCTACTGAACAATTCTCTACTGAACTGTTCTCTACTGTACTTTTCTCTACTGAACTATTCTCTACTGAACTATTTTCTACTGTACAATTCTCTACTGAACTATTCTTTACTATACTATTCTCTACTGAACTGAATTATTCTCTACTGAATAATTACCTACTGAATTATTCTCTGCTGAACTATTCTCTACTGAACTATTCTCTCATATACTATTCTCTACTGAACTATACTGTACTGAACTATTCTTTACTATACTATTTTCTACTGAACTATTTTCTACTATACTATTTTCTACTATACTATTCTCTACTGTACTATTCTCTAATGTACTATTCTCTACTGTACTATTCTCTACTGTGCTATTCTCTACTGAACTATTCTCTATTGTACTGAAAATGTATCTACTGAACTATTCTCTACTGAACTATTCTCTACTGTACAATTATCTACTGAACAATTCTCAACTGAACTATTCTAAACTATGCTATTCTCTACTGAACTATTCTCTACTGAACTATTCTCTACTCAACCGAACTAAACTATTCTCTACTGAATTATTCTCTATTGTACTATTCTCTAATGAACTATTCTCTACTGTACTATTCTCTACTATACTATACTCTACTGAAATATTCTCTACTGAACTGAACTATTCTCTACTGAACTATTCTCTATTGTACTGAACTATTCTTTACTATACTATTCTCTACTGAACTATTAGCTACTGAACTATTCTCTCCTGAAATATTCTCTACTGAACTATTCTCTACTGATCTGAACTATTCTCTACTGAAATATTCTCTATTGTACTGAACTATTCTCTACTGAAATATTCTCTATTGTACTGAACTATTCTCTACTGATCTATTCTCTACTGTACTGAACTGTTCTCTACTATACTATTTCTCTATTGAACTGAACTATTCTCTACTATACTATTCTCTACTGAACTATTCTCTACTGAACTATTCTCTAGTGTACAATTCTCTACTGAACTATTCTCTACTGTACTATTCTCTACTGAACTATTCTCTACTGAACTGAACTATTCTCTACTGAACTATTCTCTACTGAACTATTCTCTACTGAACTATTCTCTATTGTACTGAACCATTCTCTACTATACTATTCTCTACTGAACAATTCTCTACTATACTATACTCTACTATACTCTACTGAACTATTCTCTACTGAACTATTCTCTACTGTACTATTCTCTATTGAACTATTCTTTACTATACTATTCTCTACTGAACTATTCTCTACTGTACTATTCTCTACTGAACTGTTCTTTACTATACTATTCTCTACTGAACTATTCTTTACTATACTATTCTCTACTGAACTATTCTCTACTGAACTATTCTATAATGAACTATTCTCTATTGTACTGAACTATTCCCTACTATACTATTCTCTATTGAACTGAACTATTCTCTACTATGCTATTCTCTACTGAACTATTCTCTACAGAACTATTCTCAATTGTACTGAACTATTCTCTACTGATCTATTCTCTACTGAACTATTCTCTACTCTACTGAACTATTCTCTACTATACTATTCTCTATTGTACTTAACTATTCTCTACTATACTATACTCTACTGAACTATTCTCTACTATACTACTCTCTACTGAACTATTCTCTACTATAGTATTCTCTACTGAACTATTCTCTACTGAACTATTCCCTAATTTACTATTCTCTACTGAACTATACTGTACTGAACTATTCTCTACTGAACTATTCTCTAATGAACTATTCTCTACTGAACTATTCTCTAATGTACTGAACTATTCCCTACTATACTATTCTCTACTGAACTATTCTCTATTGTACTGAACTATTCTCTACTATGCTATTCTCTACTTAACTATTCTCTACTGTACTATTCTCTATTGTACTGAACTATTCTCTACTATACTATTCTCTACTGAACTACTAGCTACTGAACTATTCTCTACTGAACTATTCTCCACTGAACTGAACTATTCTCTACTGAATAATTACCTACTGAACTATTCTCTACTGAACTGAACAATTCTCTACTGAACTATTCTCTACTGAACTATTCTCTACTGAACTATTCTCTACTATACTCTACTGAACTATTCTCTACTGAACTATTCTCTACTATACTATTCTCTACTGAACTATTCTCTACTGAACTATTCTCTACTGAACTATTCTCTACAATACTATACTCTACTGAACTATTCTCTACTGAACTATTCTCTACTATACTATTCTCTACTGAACTATTCTCTACGGTACTATTCTCCACTGAAATATTCTCTACTGTACTGAACTATTCTCTACTGAACTATTCTCTACTGTACTGAACTATTCTCTACTGAACTATTCTCTACTTAACTATTCTCTACTGTACTATTCTCTATTGAACTGAACTATTCTCTACTGAACTATTCTCTACTGTACAATTCTCTACTGAACTATTCTCTACTGAACTATTCTCTACTATACTATTCTCTGCTGAACTATTCTCTACTGTACAATTATCTACTGAACTATTCTCTACTGAACTATTCTCTACTGAACTGTTCTCTACTGTACTTTTCTCTACTGAACTATTCTCTACTGAACTATTTTCTACTGTACAATTCTCTACTGAACTATTCTTTACTATACTATTCTCTACTGAACTGAATTATTCTCTACTGAATAATTACCTTCTGAATTATTCTCTACTGTACTATTCTCTACTGAACTATTCTCTATTGAACTGAACTTTCCTCTACTGTACAATTCTCTACTGTACTATTCTCTAAACTATTCTCTATTGACCTGAACTATTCTCTACTGAACTATTCTCTACTGTACTGAACTATTCTCTACTGTACTATTCTCTACTGAACTATTCTCTACTGAACTATTCTCTATTGACCTGAACTATTTTCTACTGAACTATTCTCTATTGTACTGAACTATTCTCTACTGAACTCTTCTATTGTCTACTGAACTATTCTCTACTGAACTATTCTCTATTGACCTGAACTATTCTCTACTGAACTATTGTCTATTGACCTGAACTTTTCTCTACTGAACTATTCTCTACTGTACTGAACTATTCTCTACTGTACTATTCTCTACTGAACTATTCTCTACTGAACTATTCTCTATTGTACTGAACTATTCTATACTGGACTATTCTCTTCTGAACTATTCTCTACTGAACAATTCTCTATTGTACTGTAGTATTCTCTACTGAACTATTGTCTACTGTACTGAACTATTCTATGCTGAACTATTCTCTACTGAACTATTCTCTACTGAACTATTTTCTATTGTACTGAACTATTCTCTACTGAACTATTCTCCACGGTACTGAACTATTCTCTACTGTACTATTCTCTATTGTACTGAACTATTCTCTACTGAACTATTCTCTACTGAACTATTCTCTACTGTACTATTCTCTATTGTACTGAACTATTCTCTACTGAACTATTCTCTACTGAACTATTCTCTACTGAACTAGAGAACTATTCTCTACTGTACTGAACTCTACTGTTCGTCATGTGTCAAATACAATTTAATTTGATGATTTTATTTATTATCATACTATTTCTATGTCAAAATGTCTCTGCGTAAGGAAGACTTCATAAGGCAGTCCATTCATTTGATCAGGGGTAGGCTTAAATATTACTATTCTGAGTAGTGTTATGTTTCTGTTTGAACAGGAGCGGTTGCTCCACAGACAGCCGGATGGCCACCCTACCAGACCCCCACAGCCCCAGGGGATAGCAGCAGTATTCACAGACAGCCGGATTGCCACCCTGTACTATTCTCTAATGAACTGAACTGTTCTCTACTACACTATTCTCCTCTGAACTATTATCTATTGTACTGAACTATTCTCTACTGAACTATTCTCTACTGAACTATTTTCTATTGTACTTAACTATTCTCTACTGAACTATTCTCTATTGTACTGAACTATTCTATACTGGACTATTCTTTTCTGAACTATTCTCTACTGAACAATTCTCTATTGTACTGTAGTATTCTCTACTGATCTATTCTCTACTGAACTATTTTATATAGTGCTGAACTAATCTCTACTGAACTATTCTCTACTGTACTGAACTATTCTCTACTGTACTTTTTTCTTCTGAACTATTCTCTACTGAACTATTATCTACTGAACTATTCTCTACTGAACTATTTTCTATTGTACTTAAGTATTCTCTACTGAACTATTCTCTATTGTACTGAACTATTCTATACTGGACTATTCTCTTCTGAACTATTCTCTACTGAACAATTCTCTATTGTACTGTAGTATTCTCTACTGAACTATTGTCTACTGTACTGAACTATTCTATGCTGAACTATTCTCTACTGAACTATTCTCTACTGAACTATTTTCTATTGTACTGAACTATTCTCTACTGAACTATTCTCCACGGTACTGAACTATTCTCTACTGTACTATTCTCTATTGTACTGAACTATTCTCTAATGAACTATTCTCTACTGAACTATTCTCTACTGTACTATTCTCTATTGTACTGAACTATTCTCTACTGAACTATTCTCTACTGAACTATTCTCTACTGAACTAGAGAACTACTCTCTACTGTACTGAACTCTACTGTTCGTCATGTGTCAAATACAATTTAATTTGATGATTTTATTTATTATCATACTATTTCTATGTCAAAATGTCTCTGCGTAAGGAAGACTTCATAAGGCAGTCCATTCATTTGATCAGGGGTAGGCTTAAATATTACTATTCTGAGTAGTGTTATGTTTCTGTTTGAACAGGAGCGGTTGCTCCACAGACAGCCGGCTGGCCACCCTACCAGACCCCCCACAGCCCCAGGGGATAGCAGCAGTATTCACAGACAGCCGGATTGCCACCCTGTACTATTCTCTACTGAACTGAACTGTTCTCTACTACACTATTCTCCTCTGAACTATTCTCTATTGTACTGAACTATTCTCTACTGAACTATTCTCTACTGAACTATTTTCTATTGTAATTAACTATTCTCTACTGAACTATTCTCTATTGTACTGAACTATTCTATACTGAACTATTCTTTTCTGAACTATTCTCTACTGAACAATTCTCTATTGTACTGTAGTATTCTCTACTGATCTATTCTCTACTGAACTATTTTATATTGTGCTGAACTAATCTCTACTGAACTATTCTCTACTGTACTGAACTATTCTCTACTGTACTTTTTTCTACTGAACTATTCTCTACTGAACTATTATCTACTGAACTATTCTCTACTGAACTATTTTCTATTGTACTTAACTATTCTCTACTGAACTATTCTCTATTGTACTGAACTATTCTATACTGGACTATTCTCTTCTGAACTATTCTCTACTGAACAATTCTCTATTGTACTGTAGTATTCTCTACTGAACTATTGTCTACTGTACTGAACTATTCTATGCTGAACTATTCTCTACTGAACTATTCTCTACTGAACTATTTTCTATTGTACTGAACTATTCTCTAATGAACTATTCTACACGGTACTGAACTATTCTCTACTGTACTATTCTCTATTGTACTGAACTATTCTCTACTGAACTATTCTCTACTGTACTATTCTCTATTGTACTGAACTATTCTCTACTGAACTATTCTCTACTGAACTATTCTCTACTGAACTAGAGAACTACTCTCTACTGTACTGAACTCTACTGTTCGTCATGTGTCAAATACAATTTAATTTGATGATTTTATTTATTATCATACTATTTCTATGTCAAAATGTCTCTGCGTAAGGAAGACTTCATAATGCAGTCCATTCATTTGATCAGGGGTAGGCTTAAATATTACTATTCTGAGTAGTGTTATGTTTCTGTTTGAACAGGAGCGGTTGCTCCACAGACAGCCGGCTGGCCACCCTACCTGACCCCCCACAGCCCCAGGGAATAGCAGCAGTATTCACAGACAGCCGGATTGCCACCCTGTACTATTCTCTACTGAACTGAACTGTTCTCTACTACACTATTCTCCTCTGAACTATTCTCTATTGTACTGAACTATTCTCTACTGAACTATTCTCTACTGAACTATTCTCTATTGACCTGAACTATTCTCTACTGAACTATTCTCTATTGTAATGAACTATTGTCTACTGAACTCTTCTATTCTCTACTATACTGAACTATTATCTACTGAACTATTCTCTACTGAACTATTCTCTACTGAACTATTCTGTACTGAACTATTCTCTACTGTACTATTCTCTACTGTACTATTCTCTACTGAACTATTCTCTATTGAACTGAACTTCCCTCTACTGTACTATTCTCTACTGTACTATTCTCTACTGTACTATTCTCTACTGAACTATTCTCTACTGAACTATTTTCTATTGTACTGAACTATTCTCTACTGAACTTTTCTCTTCTGTACTGAACTATTATCTACTGAACTATTCTCAACTGTACTATTCTCTACTGAACTATTCTCTACTATACTATTCTCTACTGAACTATTTTCTTCTGAACTATTCTCTACTGAGCTATTCTCTACTGAACTGTTCTCTACTGAAATATTCTCTCTTGTACTGAACTATTCTCGACTGAACTTTTCTCTTCTGTACTGAACTATTATCTACTGAACTATTCTCTACTGTACTATTATCTACTGAACTATTCTCTACTGAACAATTATCTACTGAACTATTATCTACTGAACTATTATCTACTGAACTCTTCTATTCTCTACTATACTGAACTATTATCTACTGAACTCTTCTATTCTCTACTATACTGAACTATTATCTACTGAACTATTCTCTATTCTACTGAACTATACTCTACTGAACTATTCTCTACTGAACTATTCTCTACTGAACTATTCTCTATTGTACTGTAGTATTCTCTACTGAACTATTCTCTACTGTACTGAACTATTCTCTACAGAACTATTCTCTACTGAACTATTCTCTACTGTACTATTCTATTCTGAATTATGATATACTCTACTATTCTCTACTGAACTATTCCCTATTGACCTGAACTATTCTCTTCTGAACTATTCTCTATTGTACTGAACTATTCTCTACTGAACTGTACAATTCTCTACTATACTACTCTCTACAGTACTGAACTATTCTCTACTGTACTATTCTCTACTGAACTGTACTGTTCTCTACTACACTATTCTCCTCTGAACTATTCTCTATTGTACTGAACTATTCTCTACTGAACTATTCTCTACTGAACTATTCTCTATTGACCTGAACTATTCTCTACTGAACTATTCTCTATTGTAATGAACTATTGTCTACTGAACTCTTCTATTCTCTACTATACTGAACTATTATCTACTGAACTATTCTCTACTGAACTATTCTCTACTGAACTATTCTGTACTGAACTATTCTCTACTGTACTATTCTCTACTGTACTATTCTCTACTGAACTTTTCTCTTCTGTACTGAACTATTATCTACTGAACTATTCTCAACTGTACTATTCTCTACTGAACTATTCTCTACTATACTATTCTCTACTGAACTATTTTCTTCTGAACTATTCTCTACTGAGCTATTCTCTACTGAACTGTTCTCTACTGAAATATTCTCTCTTGTACTGAACTATTCTCGACTGAACTTTTCTCTTCTGTACTGAACTATTATCTACTGAACTATTCTCTACTGTACTATTATCTACTGAACTATTCTCTACTGAACAATTATCTACTGAACTATTATCTACTGAACTATTATCTACTGAACTCTTCTATTCTCTACTATACTGAACTATTATCTACTGAACTCTTCTATTCTCTACTATACTGAACTATTATCTACTGAACTATTCTCTATTCTACTGAACTATACTCTACTGAACTATTCTCTACTGAACTATTCTCTACTGAACTATTCTCTATTGTACTGTAGTATTCTCTACTGAACTATTCTCTACTGTACTGAACTATTCTCTACAGAACTATTCTCTACTGAACTATTCTCTACTGTACTATTCTATTCTGAATTATGATATACTCTACTATTCTCTACTGAACTATTCCTATTGACCTGAACTATTCTCTTCTGAACTATTCTCTATTGTACTGAACTATTCTCTACTGAACTGTACAATTCTCTACTATACTACTCTCTACAGTACTGAACTATTCTCTACTGTACTATTCTCTACTGAACTGTACTGTTCTCTACTACACTATTCTCCTCTGAACTATTCTCTATTGTACTGAACTATTCTCTACTGAACTATTCTCTACTGAACTATTCTCTATTGACCTGAACTATTCTCTACTGAACTATTCTCTATTGTAATGAACTATTGTCTACTGAACTCTTCTATTCTCTACTATACTGAACTATTATCTACTGAACTATTCTCTACTGAACTATTCTCTACTGAACTATTCTGTACTGAACTATTCTCTACTGTACTATTCTCTACTGTACTATTCTCTACTGAACTATTCTCTATTGAACTGAACTTCCCTCTACTGTACTATTCTCTACTGTACTATTCTCTACTGTACTATTCTCTACTGAACTATTCTCTACTGAACTATTTTCTATTGTACTGAACTATTCTCTACTGAACTTTTCTCTTCTGTACTGAACTATTATCTACTGAACTATTCTCAACTGTACTATTCTCTACTGAACTATTCTCTACTATACTATTCTCTACTGAACTATTTTCTTCTGAACTATTCTCTACTGAGCTATTCTCTACTGAACTGTTCTCTACTGAAATAGTCTCTCTTGTACTGAACTATTCTCGACTGAACTTTTCTCTTCTGTACTGAACTATTATCTACTGAACTATTCTCTACTGTACTATTATCTACTGAACTATTCTCTACTGAACAATTATCTACTGAACTATTATCTACTGAACTATTATCTACTGAACTCTTCTATTCTCTACTATACTGAACTATTATCTACTGAACTCTTCTATTCTCTACTATACTGAACTATTATCTACTGAACTATTCTCTATTCTACTGAACTATACTCTACTGAACTATTCTCTACTGAACTATTCTCTACTGAACTATTCTCTATTGTACTGTACTATTCTCTACTGAACTATTCTCTACTGTACTGAACTATTCTCTACAGAACTATTCTCTACTGAACTATTCTCTACTGTACTATTCTCTACTGAATTATGATATACTCTACTATTCTCTACTGAACTATTCCCTATTGACCTGAACTATTCTCTTCTGAACTATTCTCTATTGTACTGAACTATTCTCTACTGAACTGTATAATTCTCTACTATACTACTCTCTACAGTACTGAACTATTCTCTACTGTACTATTCTCTACTGAACTGTACTGTTCTCTACTACACTATTCTCCTCTGAACTATTCTCTATTGTACTGAACTATTCTCTACTAAACTATTCTCTACTGAACTACTCTCTATTGACCTGAACTATTCTCTACTGAACTATTCTCTATTGTAATGAACTATTGTCTACTGAACTCTTCTATTCTCTACTATACTGAACTATTATCTACTGAACTATTCTCTACTGAACTATTCTCTACTGAACTATTCTCTACTGAACTATTCTGTACTGAACTATTCTCTACTGTACTATTCTCTACTGTACTATTCTCTACTGAACTATTCTCTATTGAACTGAACTTCCCTCTACTGTACTATTCTCTACTGTACTATTCTCTACTGTACTATTCTCTACTGAACTATTCTCTACTGAACTATTTTCTAATGTACTGAACTATTCTCTACTGAACTTTTCTCTTCTGTACTGAACTATTATCTACTGAACTATTCTCAACTGTACTATTCTCTACTGAACTATTCTCTACTATACTATTCTCTACTGAACTATTTTCTTCTGAACTATTCTCTACTGAGCTATTCTCTACTGAACTGTTCTCTACTGAAATATTCTCTCTTGTACTGAACTATTCTCGACTGAACTTTTCTCTTCTGTACTGAACTATTATCTACTGAACTATTCTCTACTGTACTATTATCTACTGAACTATTCTCTACTGAACAATTATCTACTGAACTATTATCTACTGACATATTATCTACTGAACTCTTCTATTCTCTACTATACTGAACTATTATCTACTGAACTCTTCTATTCTCTACTATACTGAACTATTATCTACTGAACTATTCTCTATTCTACTGAACTATTCTCTACTGAACTATTCTCTAATGAACTATTCTCTACTGAACTATTCTCTATTGTACTGTAGTATTCTCAACTGAACTATTCTCTACTGTACTGAACTATTCTCTACAGAACTATTCTCTACTGAACTATTCTCTACTGTACTATTCTCGACTGAATTATGATATACTCTACTATTCTCTACTGAACTATTCCCTATTGACCTGAACTATTCTCTTCTGAACTATTCTCTATTGTACTGAACTATTCTCTACTGAACTGTACAATTCTCTACTATACTACTCTCTACTGTACTGAACTATTCTCTACTGTACTATTCTCTACTGAACTATTATCTACTGAACAATTTTCTACTGAACTATTTTCTATTGTACTTAACTATTCTCTACTGAACTTTTCTCTTCTGTACTGAACTATTATCTACTGAACTATTCTCTACTGAACTGTTCTCTACTGAACTGTTCTCTACTGAAATATTATCTACTGATCTATTCTCTACTGAATTATTTTATATTGTGCTGAACTAATCTCTACTGAACTATTCTCTACTGTACTAATTTCTACTGAACTATTCTCTACTGAACTATTATCTACTGAACTATTCTCTACTGAACTATTTTCTATTGTATTAAACTATTCTCTACTGAACTATTCTCTATTGTACTGAACTATTCTATACTGGACTATTCTCTTCTGAACTATTCTCTACTGAACAATTCTCTATTGTACTGTAGTATTCTCTACTGAACTATTGTCTACTGTACTGAACTATTCTATGCTGAACTATTCTCTACTGAACTATTCTCTACTGAACTATTTTCTATTGTACTGAACTATTCTCTACTGAACTATTCTCCACGGTACTGAACTATTCTCTACTGTACTATTCTCTATTGTACTGAACTATTCTCTACTGAACTATTCTCTACTGAACTATTCTCTACTGTACTATTCTCTATTGTACTGAACTATTCTCTACTGAACTATTCTCTACTGAACTATTCTCTACTGAACTAGAGAACTACTCTCTACTGTACTGAACTCTACTGTTCGTCATGTGTCAAATACAATTTAATTTGATGATTTTATTTATTATCATACTATTTCTATGTCAAAATGTCTCTGCGTAAGGAAGACTTCATAAGGCAGTCCATTCATTTGATCAGGGGTAGGCTTAAATATTACTATTCTGAGTAGTGTTATGTTTCTGTTTGAACAGGAGCGGTTGCTCCACAGACAGCCGGATGGCCACCCTACCAGACCCCCCACAGCCCCAGGGGATAGCAGCAGTATTCACAGACAGCCAGATTGCCACCCTGTACTATTCTCTACTGAACTGAACTGTTCTCTACTACACTATTCTCCTCTGAACTATTCTCTATTGTACTGAACTATTCTCTACTGAACTATTCTCTACTGAACTACTCTCTATTGACCTGAACTATTCTCTACTGAACTATTCTCTATTGTAATGAACTGTTGTCTACTGAACTCTTCTATTCTCTACTATACTGAACTATTATCTACTGAACTATTCTCTACTGAACTATTCTCTACTGAACTATTCTCTACTGAACTATTCTGTACTGAACTATTCTCTACTGTACTATTCTCTACTGTACTATTCTCTACTGAACTATTCTCTATTGAACTGAACTTCCCTCTACTGTACTATTCTCTACTGTACTATTCTCTACTGTACTATTCTCTACTGAACTATTCTCTACTGAACTATTTTCTAATGTACTGAACTATTCTCTACTGAACTTTTCTCTTCTGTACTGAACTATTATCTACTGAACTATTCTCAACTGTACTATTCTCTACTGAACTATTCTCTACTATACTATTCTCTACTGAACTATTTTCTTCTGAACTATTCTCTACTGAGCTATTCTCTACTGAACTGTTCTCTACTGAAATATTCTCTCTTGTACTGAACTATTCTCGACTGAACTTTTCTCTTCTGTACTGAACTATTATCTACTGAACTATTCTCTACTGTACTATTATCTACTGAACTATTCTCTACTGAACAATTATCTACTGAACTATTATCTACTGACATATTATCTACTGAACTCTTCTATTCTCTACTATACTGAACTATTATCTACTGAACTCTTCTATTCTCTACTATACTGAACTATTATCTACTGAACTATTCTCTATTCTACTGAACTATTCTCTACTGAACTATTCTCTACTGAACTATTCTCTACTGAACTATTCTCTATTGTACTGTAGTATTCTCAACTGAACTATTCTCTACTGTACTGAACTATTCTCTACAGAACTATTCTCTACTGAACTATTCTCTACTGTACTATTCTCGACTGAATTATGATATACTCTACTATTCTCTACTGAACTATTCCCTATTGACCTGAACTATTCTCTTCTGAACTATTCTCTATTGTACTGAACTATTCTCTACTGAACTGTACAATTCTCTACTATACTACTCTCTACTGTACTGAACTATTCTCTACTGTACTATTCTCTACTGAACTATTATCTACTGAACAATTTTCTACTGAACTATTTTCTATTGTACTTAACTATTCTCTACTGAACTTTTCTCTTCTGTACTGAACTATTATCTACTGAACTATTCTCTACTGAACTGTTCTCTACTGAACTGTTCTCTACTGAAATATTATCTACTGATCTATTCTCTACTGAATTATTTTATATTGTGCTGAACTAATCTCTACTGAACTATTCTCTACTGTACTAATTTCTTCTGAACTATTCTCTACTGAACTATTATCTACTGAACTATTCTCTACTGAACTATTT
Source organism: Salmo salar (assembly GCF_905237065.1). Taxonomy (NCBI): domain Eukaryota; kingdom Metazoa; phylum Chordata; class Actinopteri; order Salmoniformes; family Salmonidae; genus Salmo; species Salmo salar. The sequence continues at coordinate 164,571 of NW_025548602.1, forward strand.
TCTATTGTATTAAACTATTCTCTACTGAACTATTCTCTATTGTACTGAACTATTCTATACTGGACTATTCTCTTCTGAACTATTCTCTACTGAACAATTCTCTATTGTACTGTAGTATTCTCTACTGAACTATTGTCTACTGTACTGAACTATTCTATGCTGAACTATTCTCTACTGAACTATTCTCTACTGAACTATTTTCTACTGAACTATTATCTACTGAACTCTTCTATTCTCTACTATACTGAACTATAATCTACTGAACTCTTCTATTCTCTACTATACTGAACTATTATCTACTGAACTATTCTCTATTCTACTGAACTATACTCTACTGAACTATTCTCTACTGAACTATTCTCTACTGAACTATTCTCTATTGTACTGTAGTATTCTCTACTGAACTATTCTCTAATGTACTGAACTATTCTCTACAGAACTATTCTCTACTGAACTATTCTCTACTGTACTATTCTCTACTGAATTATGATATACTCTACTTTTCTCTACTGAACTATTCCCTATTGACCTGAACTATTCTCTTCTGAACTATTCTCTATTGTACTGAACTATTCTCTACTGAACTGTACAATTCTCTACTATACTACTCTCTACTGTACTGAACTATTCTCTACTGTACTATTCTCTACTGAACTGTACTGTTCTCTACTACACTATTCTCCTCTGAACTATTCTCTATTGTACTGAACTATTCTCTACTGAACTATTCTCTACTGAAGTATTCTCTATTGTACTGAATTGTTCTCTACTGAACTATTATCTACTGAACTATTCTCTATTGTACTGAACTAGTCTCTACTGAACTATTCTCTACTGAACTATTCTCTATTGTACTGAACTTTTCTCTACTGTACTATTCTCTACTGAACTGAACTGTTCTCTACTACACTATTCTCCTCTGAACTATTATCTATTGTACTGAACTATTCTATACTGAACTATTCTCTACTGAACTATTCTCTACTGAACTATTCTCTATTGTACTGAACTATTCTCTACTGAACTATTCTCTACTTTACTATTCTCGACTGAATTATGATATACTGTACTATTCTCTACTGAACTATTCTCTATTGACCTGAACTATTCTCTACTGAACTATTCTCTATTGACCTGAACTATTCTCTACTGAACTATTCTCTACTGAATTGTACTATTCTCTACTATACTACTCTCTACTGAACTATTCTCTACTGAACTATTCTCTACTGAACTATTCTCTATTGTACTGAACTATTCTCTACTGAACTATTCTCTACTTTACTATTCTCGACTGAATTATGATATACTGTACTATTCTCTACTGAACTATTCTCTATTGACCTGAACTATTCTCTACTGAACTATTCTCTATTGACCTGAACTATTCTCTACTGAACTATTCTCTACTGAATTGTACTATTCTCTACTATACTACTCTCTACTGAACTATTCTCTACTATACTATTCTAAACTGAACTCTTCTCTACTGAACTATTCCCTACTGAACTATTCTCTACTGAACTATTCTCTACTGAACTATTCTGTACTGAACTATTCTCTACTGTACTATTCTCTACTGTACTAATCTCTACTGAACTATTCTCTACTGAACTATTCTCTACTGAACTATTTTCTATTGTACTGAACTATTCTCTACTGAACTTTTCTATTCTGTATTGAACTATTATCTACTGAACTATTCTCAACTGTACTATTCTCTACTGAACTATTCTCTACTATACTATTCTCTACTGAACTATTTTCTTCTGAACTATTCTCTACTGAGCTATTCTCTACTGAACTGTTCTCTACTGAAATATTCTCTCTTGTACTGAAATATTCTCGACTGAACTTTTCTCTTCTGTACTGAACTATTATCTACTGAACTATTCTCTACTGTACTATTATCTACTGAACTATTCTCTACTGAACAATTATCTACTGAACTATTATCTACTGAACTATTATCTACTGAACTCTTCTATTCTCTACTATACTGAACTATAATCTACTGAACTCTTCTATTCTCTACTATACTGAACTATTATCTACTGAACTATTCTCTATTCTACTGAACTATACTCTACTGAACTATTCTCTACTGAACTATTCTCTACTGAACTATTCTCTATTGTACTGTAGTATTCTCTACTGAACTATTCTCTAATGTACTGAACTATTCTCTACAGAACTATTCTCTACTGAACTATTCTCTACTGTACTATTCTCTACTGAATTATGATATACTCTACTTTTCTCTACTGAACTATTCCCTATTGACCTGAACTATTCTCTTCTGAACTATTCTCTATTGTACTGAACTATTCTCTACTGAACTGTACAATTCTCTACTATACTACTCTCTACTGTACTGAACTATTCTCTACTGTACTATTCTCTACTGAACTGTACTGTTCTCTACTACACTATTCTCCTCTGAACTATTCTCTATTGTACTGAACTATTCTCTACTGAACTATTCTCTACTGAAGTATTCTCTATTGTACTGAACTGTTTCTCTACTGAACTATTATCTACTGAACTATTCTCTATTGTACTGAACTAGTCTCTACTGAACTATTCTCTACTGAACTATTCTCTATTGTACTGAACTTTTCTCTACTGTACTATTCTCTACTGAACTGAACTGTTCTCTACTACACTATTCTCCTCTGAACTATTATCTATTGTACTGAACTATTCTATACTGAACTATTCTCTACTGAACTATTCTCTACTGAACTATTCTCTATTGTACTGAACTATTCTCTACTGAACTATTCTCTACTTTACTATTCTCGACTGAATTATGATATACTGTACTATTCTCTACTGAACTATTCTCTATTGACCTGAACTATTCTCTACTGAACTATTCTCTATTGACCTGAACTATTCTCTACTGAACTATTCTCTACTGAATTGTACTATTCTCTACTATACTACTCTCTACTGAACTATTCTCTACTGAACTATTCTCTACTGAACTATTCTGTACTGAACTATTCTCTACTGTACTATTCTCTACTGAACTATTCTCTATTGAACTGAACTTTCCTCTACTGTACTATTCTCTACTGTACTATTCTCTACTTTACTATTCTCTACTGTACTAATCTCTACTGAACTATTCTCTACTGAACTATTCTCTACTGAACTATTTTCTATTGTACTGAACTATTCTCTACTGAACTTTTCTCTTCTGTACTGAACTATTATCTACTGAACTATTCTCAACTGTACTATTCTCTACTGAACTATTCTCTACTATACTATTCTCTACTGAACTATTCTCTACTGAGCTATTCTCTACTGAACTGTTCTCTACTGAAATATTCTCTCTTGTACTGAACTATTCTCGACTGAACTTTTCTATTCTGTATTGAACTATTATCTACTGAACTATTCTCAACTGTACTATTCTCTACTGAACTATTCTCTACTATACTATTCTCTACTGAACTATTTTCTTCTGAACTATTCTCTACTGAGCTATTCTCTACTGAACTGTTCTCTACTGAAATATTCTCTCTTGTACTGAAATATTCTCGACTGAACTTTTCTCTTCTGTACTGAACTATTATCTACTGAACTATTCTCTACTGTACTATTATCTACTGAACTATTCTCTACTGAACAATTATCTACTGACTTTATCTACTGAACTATTATCTACTGAACTCTTCTATTCTCTACTATACTGAACTATAATCTACTGAACTCTTCTATTCTCTACTATACTGAACTATTATCTACTGAACTATTCTCTATTCTACTGAACTATACTCTACTGAACTATTCTCTACTGAACTATTCTCTACTGAACTATTCTCTATTGTACTGTAGTATTCTCTACTGAACTATTCTCTAATGTACTGAACTATTCTCTACAGAACTATTCTCTACTGAACTATTCTCTACTGTACTATTCTCTACTGAATTATGATATACTCTACTTTTCTCTACTGAACTATTCCCTATTGACCTGAACTATTCTCTTCTGAACTATTCTCTATTGTACTGAACTATTCTCTACTGAACTGTACAATTCTCTACTATACTACTCTCTACTGTACTGAACTATTCTCTACTGTACTATTCTCTACTGAACTGTACTGTTCTCTACTACACTATTCTCCTCTGAACTATTCTCTATTGTACTGAACTATTCTCTACTGAACTATTCTCTACTGAAGTATTCTCTATTGTACTGAACTGTTCTCTACTGAACTATTATCTACTGAACTATTCTCTATTGTACTGAACTAGTCTCTACTGAACTATTCTCTACTGAACTATTCTCTATTGTACTGAACTTTTCTCTACTGTACTATTCTCTACTGAACTGAACTGTTCTCTACTACACTATTCTCCTCTGAACTATTATCTATTGTACTGAACTATTCTATACTGAACTATTCTCTACTGAACTATTCTCTACTGAACTATTCTCTATTGTACTGAACTATTCTCTACTGAACTATTCTCTACTTTACTATTCTCGACTGAATTATGATATACTGTACTATTCTCTACTGAACTATTCTCTATTGACCTGAACTATTCTCTACTGAACTATTCTCTATTGACCTGAACTATTCTCTACTGAACTATTCTCTACTGAATTGTACTATTCTCTACTATACTACTCTCTACTGAACTATTCTCTACTGAACTATTCTCTACTGAACTATTCTCTACTGAACTATTCTGTACTGAACTATTCTCTACTGTACTATTCTCTACTGAACTATTCTCTATTGAACTGAACTTTCCTCTACTGTACTATTCTCTACTGTACTATTCTCTACTTTACTATTCTCTACTGTACTAATCTCTACTGAACTATTCTCTACTGAACTATTCTCTACTGAACTATTTTCTATTGTACTGAACTATTCTCTACTGAACTTTTCTCTTCTGTACTGAACTATTATCTACTGAACTATTCTCAACTGTACTATTCTCTACTGAACTATTCTCTACTATACTATTCTCTACTGAACTATTCTCTACTGAGCTATTCTCTACTGAACTGTTCTCTACTGAAATATTCTCTCTTGTACTGAACTATTCTCGACTGAACTTTTCTCTTCTGTACTGAACTTTTATCTACTGAACTATTCTCTACTGTACTATTCTCTACTGAACTATTCTCTACTGAACTATTATCTACTGAACTCTTCTATTCTCTACTAAACTGAACTATTATCTACTGAACTATTCTCTACTGAACTATTCTCTACTGAACTATTCTCTACTGAACTATTCTCTATTCTACTGAACTATTCTCTACTGAACTATTCTCTACTGAACTATTCTCTACTGAACTATTCTCTATTGTACTGTAGTATTCTCTACTGAACTATTCTCTACTGTACTGAACTATTCTCTACAGAACTATTCTCTACTGAACTATTCTCTACTGTACTATTCTCTACTGAATTATGATATACTCTACTATTCTCTGCTGAACTATTCCCTATTGACCTGAACTATACTCTTCTGAACTATTCTCTATTGTACTGAACTCTTCTCTACTGAACTCTTCTATTCTCTACTATACTGAACTATTATCTACTGAACTATTATCTACTGAACTATTCTCTACTGAACTATTCTCTACTGAACTATTCTCTACTGAACTATTCTCTATTGTACGGATCTATTCTCTACAGAACTATTCTCTACTGAACTATTCTCTATTGTACTCTACTATTCTTTACTGTACTATTCTCTATTGAACTATTCTCTTCTGAACTATTCTCTATTGACCTGAACTATTATCTACTGAACTATTCTCTATTGTACTGAACTATTCTCTACTGAACTTTTCCCCACTTAACTATACTCTACTGAACTATTCTCTACTGTACTATTCTCTACTGAACTGTACAATTCTCTACTGTACTATTCTCTACTGAACTATTCTCTATTGTACTGAACTATTCTCTACTGAACTATTCTCTACTGAACTATTCTCTATTGTACTGAACAATTCTTTACTGAACTCTTCTCTACTGAACTATTCTCTACTCTACTTTTCTCAGCCGTACTATTCTCTACTGTACTATTCTCTACTGTACTATTCTCTACTGAACTATTCTCTATTGAACTGAACTTTCCTCTACTGTACAATTCTCTACTGTACTATTCTCTATTCAACTATTATCTACTGAACTATTCTCTAAACTATTCTCTACTGTACTGAACTATTCTCTACTAAACTATTCTCAACTGAACTATTCTCTATTGACCTGAACTATTCTCTACTGAACTATTCTCTACTGTACTGAACTATTCTCTACTGTACTATTCTCTACTGAACTATTCTCTACTGAACTATTCTCTATTGACCTGAACTATTTTCTACTGACCTATTCTCTATTGTACTGAACTATTCTCTACTGAACTCTTCTATTGTCTACTGAACTATTCTCTACTGAACTATTCTCTATTGACCTGAATTATTCTCTACTGAACTATTCTCTATTGACCTGAACTTTTCTCTACTGATCTATTCTCTACTGTACTGAACTATTCTCTACTGTACTATTCTCTACTGAACTATTCTCTACTGAACTATTATCTACTGAACTATTTTCTACTGAACTATTTTCTATTGTACTTAACTATTCTCTACTGAACTTTTCTCTTCTGTACTGAACTATTATCTACTGAACTATTCTCTACTGAACTGTTCTCTACTGAACTGTTCTCTACTGAAATATTATCTACTGATCTATTCTCTACTGAACTATTTTATATTGTGCTGAACTAATCTCTACTGAACTATTCTCTACTGTACTGAACTATTCTCTACTGTACTATTTTCTACTGAACTATTCTCTACTGAACTATTATCTACTGAACTATTCTCTACTGAACTATTTTCTATTGTACTTAACTATTCTCTACTGAACTATTCTCTATTGTACTGAACTATTCTATACTGGACTATTCTCTTCTGAACTATTCTCTACTGAACAATTCTCTATTGTACTGTAGTATTCTCTACTGAACTATTGTCTACTGTACTGAACTATTCTATGCTGAACTATTCTCTACTGAACTATTCTCTACTGAACTATTTTCTATTGTACTGAACTATTCTCTACTGAACTAGAGAACTACTCTCTACTGTACTGAACTCTACTGTTCGTCATGTGTCAAATACAATTTAATTTGATGATTTTATTTATTATCATACTATTTCTATGTCAAAATGTCTCTGCGTAAGGAAGACTTCATAAGGCAGTCCATTCATTTGATCAGGGTAGGCTTAAATATTACTATTCTGAGTAGTGTTATGTTTCTGTTTGAACAGGAGCGGTTGCTCCACAGACAGCCGGATGGCCACCCTACCAGACCCCCCACAGCCCCAGGGGATAGCAGCAGTATTCACAGACAGCCGGATTGCCACCCTGTACTATTCTCTACTGAACTGAACTGTTCTCTACTACACTATTCTCCTCTGAACTATTCTCTATTGTACTGAACTATTCTCTACTGAACTATTCTCTATTGTACTGAACTTTTCTCTACTGTACAATTCTCTACTGAACTGAACTGTTCTCTACTACACTATTCTCCTCTGAACTATTATCTATTGTACTGAACTATTCTCTACTGAACTATTCTCTACTGAACTATTCTCTACTGAACTATTCTCTATTGTACTGAACTATTCTCTACTGAACTATTGTCTACTTTACTATTCTCGACTGAATTATGATATACTGTACTATTCTCTTCTGAACTATTCTCTATTGACCTGAACTATTCTCTCCTGAACTATTCTCTATTGACCTGAACTATTCTCTACTGAACTATTCCCTATTGTACTGAACTATTCTCTACTGTACTATTCTCTACTGAACTATTCTCTACTATACTATTCTCTACTGAACTATTTTCTTCTGAACTATTCTCTACTGAGCTATTCTCTACTGAACTGTTCTCTACTGAAATATTCTCTCTTGTACTGAACTATTCTCGACTGAACTTTTCTCTTCTGTACTGAACTATTATCTACTGAACTATTCTCTACTGTACTATTCTCTACTGAACAATGATCTACTGAACTATTATCTACTGAACTATTATCTACTGAACTCTTCTATTCTCTACTATACTGAACTATTATCTACTGAACTATTCTCTACTGAACTATTCTCTATTCTACTGAACTATTCTCTACTGAACTATTCTCTACTGAACTATTCTCTACTGAACTATTCTCTATTGTACTGTAGTATTCTCTACTGAACTATTCTCTACTGTACTGAACTATTCTCTACAGAACTATTCTCTACTGAACTATTCTCTACTGTACTATTCTCTACTGAATTATGATATACTCTACTATTCTCTACTGAACTATTCCCTATTGACCTGAACTATTCTCTTCTGAACTATTCTCTATTGTACTGAACTATTCTCTACTGAACTGTACAATTCTCTACTACACTACTCTCTACTGTACTGAACTATCCTCTACTGTACTATTCTCTACTGAACTGTACAATTCTCTACTATACTACTCTCTACTGTACTGAACTATTCTCTACTGTACTATTCTCTACTGAACTGTACTGTTCTCTACTACACTATTCTCCTCTGAACTATTCTCTATTGTACTGAACTATTCTCTACTGAACTATTCTCTACTGAAGTATTCTCTATTGTACTGAACTGTTCTCTACTGAACTATTATCTACTGAACTATTCTCTATTGTACTGAACTAGTCTCTACTGAACTATTCTCTACTGAACTATTCTCTATTGTACTGAACTTTTCTCTACTGTACTATTCTCTACTGAACTGAACTGTTCTCTACTACACTATTCTCCTCTGAACTATTATCTATTGTACTGAACTATTCTATACTGAACTATTCTCTACTGAACTATTCTCTACTGAACTATTCTCTATTGTACTGAACTATTCTCTACTGAACTATTCTCTACTTTACTATTCTCGACTGAATTATGATATACTGTACTATTCTCTACTGAACTATTCTCTATTGACCTGAACTATTCTCTACTGAACTATTCTCTATTGACCTGAACTATTCTCTACTGAACTATTCTCTACTGAATTGTACTATTCTCTACTATACTACTCTCTACTGAACTATTCTCTACTGAACTATTCTCTACTGAACTATTCTCTATTGTACTGAACTATTCTCTACTGAACTATTCTCTACTTTACTATTCTCGACTGAATTATGATATACTGTACTATTCTCTACTGAACTATTCTCTATTGACCTGAACTATTCTCTACTGAACTATTCTCTATTGACCTGAACTATTCTCTACTGAACTATTCTCTACTGAATTGTACTATTCTCTACTATACTACTCTCTACTGAACTATTCTCTACTATACTATTCTAAACTGAACTCTTCTCTACTGAACTATTCCCTACTGAACTATTCTCTACTGAACTATTCTCTACTGAACTATTCTGTACTGAACTATTCTCTACTGTACTATTCTCTACTGTACTAATCTCTACTGAACTATTCTCTACTGAACTATTCTCTACTGAACTATTTTCTATTGTACTGAACTATTCTCTACTGAACTTTTCTATTCTGTATTGAACTATTATCTACTGAACTATTCTCAACTGTACTATTCTCTACTGAACTATTCTCTACTATACTATTCTCTACTGAACTATTTTCTTCTGAACTATTCTCTACTGAGCTATTCTCTACTGAACTGTTCTCTACTGAAATATTCTCTCTTGTACTGAAATATTCTCGACTGAACTTTTCTCTTCTGTACTGAACTATTATCTACTGAACTATTCTCTACTGTACTATTATCTACTGAACTATTCTCTACTGAACAATTATCTACTGAACTATTATCTACTGAACTATTATCTACTGAACTCTTCTATTCTCTACTATACTGAACTATAATCTACTGAACTCTTCTATTCTCTACTATACTGAACTATTATCTACTGAACTATTCTCTATTCTACTGAACTATACTCTACTGAACTATTCTCTACTGAACTATTCTCTACTGAACTATTCTCTATTGTACTGTAGTATTCTCTACTGAACTATTCTCTAATGTACTGAACTATTCTCTACAGAACTATTCTCTACTGAACTATTCTCTACTGTACTATTCTCTACTGAATTATGATATACTCTACTTTTCTCTACTGAACTATTCCCTATTGACCTGAACTATTCTCTTCTGAACTATTCTCTATTGTACTGAACTATTCTCTACTGAACTGTACAATTCTCTACTATACTACTCTCTACTGTACTGAACTATTCTCTACTGTACTATTCTCTACTGAACTGTACTGTTCTCTACTACACTATTCTCCTCTGAACTATTCTCTATTGTACTGAACTATTCTCTACTGAACTATTCTCTACTGAAGTATTCTCTATTGTACTGAACTGTTCTCTACTGAACTATTATCTACTGAACTATTCTCTATTGTACTGAACTAGTCTCTACTGAACTATTCTCTACTGAACTATTCTCTATTGTACTGAACTTTTCTCTACTGTACTATTCTCTACTGAACTGAACTGTTCTCTACTACACTATTCTCCTCTGAACTATTATCTATTGTACTGAACTATTCTATACTGAACTATTCTCTACTGAACTATTCTCTACTGAACTATTCTCTATTGTACTGAACTATTCTCTACTGAACTATTCTCTACTTTACTATTCTCGACTGAATTATGATATACTGTACTATTCTCTACTGAACTATTCTCTATTGACCTGAACTATTCTCTACTGAACTATTCTCTATTGACCTGAACTATTCTCTACTGAACTATTCTCTACTGAATTGTACTATTCTCTACTATACTACTCTCTACTGAACTATTCTCTACTGAACTATTCTCTACTGAACTATTCTCTACTGAACTATTCTGTACTGAACTATTCTCTACTGTACTATTCTCTACTGAACTATTCTCTATTGAACTGAACTTTCCTCTACTGTACTATTCTCTACTGTACTATTCTCTACTTTACTATTCTCTACTGTACTAATCTCTACTGAACTATTCTCTACTGAACTATTCTCTACTGAACTATTTTCTATTGTACTGAACTATTCTCTACTGAACTTTTCTCTTCTGTACTGAACTATTATCTACTGAACTATTCTCAACTGTACTATTCTCTACTGAACTATTCTCTACTATACTATTCTCTACTGAACTATTCTCTACTGAGCTATTCTCTACTGAACTGTTCTCTACTGAAATATTCTCTCTTGTACTGAACTATTCTCGACTGAACTTTTCTATTCTGTATTGAACTATTATCTACTGAACTATTCTCAACTGTACTATTCTCTACTGAACTATTCTCTACTATACTATTCTCTACTGAACTATTTTCTTCTGAACTATTCTCTACTGAGCTATTCTCTACTGAACTGTTCTCTACTGAAATATTCTCTCTTGTACTGAAATATTCTCGACTGAACTTTTCTCTTCTGTACTGAACTATTATCTACTGAACTATTCTCTACTGTACTATTATCTACTGAACTATTCTCTACTGAACAATTATCTACTGAACTATTATCTACTGAACTCTTCTATTCTCTACTATACTGAACTATAATCTACTGAACTCTTCTATTCTCTACTATACTGAACTATTATCTACTGAACTATTCTCTATTCTACTGAACTATACTCTACTGAACTATTCTCTACTGAACTATTCTCTACTGAACTATTCTCTATTGTACTGTAGTATTCTCTACTGAACTATTCTCTAATGTACTGAACTATTCTCTACAGAACTATTCTCTACTGAACTATTCTCTACTGTACTATTCTCTACTGAATTATGATATACTCTACTTTTCTCTACTGAACTATTCCCTATTGACCTGAACTATTCTCTTCTGAACTATTCTCTATTGTACTGAACTATTCTCTACTGAACTGTACAATTCTCTACTATACTACTCTCTACTGTACTGAACTATTCTCTACTGTACTATTCTCTACTGAACTGTACTGTTCTCTACTACACTATTCTCCTCTGAACTATTCTCTATTGTACTGAACTATTCTCTACTGAACTATTCTCTACTGAACTATTCTCTATTGTACTGAACTGTTCTCTACTGAACTATTATCTACTGAACTATTCTCTATTGTACTGAACTAGTCTCTACTGAACTATTCTCTACTGAACTGTTCTCTATTGTACTGAACTTTTCTCTACTGTACTATTCTCTACTGAACTGAACTGTTCTCTACTACACTATTCTCCTCTGAACTATTATCTATTGTACTGAACTATTCTCTACTGAACTATTCTCTACTGAACTATTCTCTACTGAACTATTCTCTATTGTACTGAACTATTCTCTACTGAACTATTGCCTACTTTACTATTCTCGACTGAATTATGATATACTGTACTATTCTCTACTGAACTATTCCCTATTGACCTGAACTATTCTCTCCTGAACTATTCTCTATTCTACTGAACTATTCTCTACTGAACTATTCTCTATTGAATTGTACTATTCTCTACTATACTTCTCTCTACTGAACTATTCTCTACTATACTATTCTAAACTGAACTCTGCTGTACTGAACTATTATCTACTGAACTATTCTCTACTGTACTATTCTCTATTGAACTGAACTATTCTCTACTATACTATTCTCTACTGAACTATTCTCTACTGAACTATTCTCTAATGAACTATTCTCTATTGTACTGAACTATTCCCTACTATACTATTCTCTACTGAACTATTCTCCACTGAACTATTCTCTACTGAACTATTCTCTATTGAACTGAACTATTCTCTACTATACTATTCTCTACTGAACTATTCTCTACTGAACAACTCTCTATTGTCCAAGACTATTCACTATTGTACTGAACTATACACTACTGAAATATTCTCTACTGAACTATTCTCCACTGAACTGAACTATTCTCTACTGAATAATTACCTACTGAACTATTCTCTACTGAACTGAACAATTCTCTACTGAACTATTCTCTACTGAACTATTCTCTACTGAACTATTCTCTACTGAACTATTCTCTACTATACTCTACTGAACTATTCTCTACTATACTATTCTCTACTGAACTATTCTCTACTGAACTATTCTTTACTGAACTATTCTCTACAATACTATACTCTACTGAACTATTCTCTACTGAACTATTCTCTACTGTACTATTCTCTACTGAACTATTCTTTACTATACTATTCTCTACTTAACTATTCTCTACTATTCTCTACTATACTATTCTCTACTGAACTATTCTCTACGGTACTATTCTCTACTGAACTATTCTCTACTGATCTATTCTCTACTGTACTGAACTATTCTCTACTGAACTATTCTCTACTTAACTATTCTCTACTGTACTATTCTCTATTGAACTGAACTATTCTCTACTGAACTGTTCTCTACTGTACTTTTCTCTACTGAACTATTCTCTACTGAACTATTTTCTACTGTACTATTCTCTACTGAACTATTCTCTACTGATCTATTCTCTACTGTACTGAACTATTCTCTACTGAACTATTCTCTACTTAACTATTCTCTACTGTACTATTCTCTATTGAACTGAACTATTCTCTACTGAACTATTCTCTACTATACTTCTCTCTACTGAACTATTCTCTACTATACTATTCTAAACTGAACTCTGCTGTACTGAACTATTATCTACTGAACTATTCTCTACTGAACTATTCCCTATTGTACTGAACTATTCTCTACTGTACTATTCTCTACTGAACTATTCTCTACTATACTATTCTCTATTGAACTATTTTCTTCTGAACTATTCTCTACTGAGCTATTCTCTACTGAACTGTTCTCTACTGAAATATTCTCTCTTGTACTGAACTATTCTCGACTGAACTTTTCTCTTCTGTACTGAACTATTATCTACTGAACTATTCTCTACTGTACTATTCTCTACTGAACAATGATCTACTGAACTATTATCTACTGAACTATTATCTACTGAACTATTATCTACTGAACTCTTCTATTCTCTACTATACTCTATTCTACTGAACTATTCTCTACTGAACTATTCTCTACTGAACTATTCTCTAATGAACTATTCTCTATTGTACTGTAGTATTCTCTACTGAACTATTCTCTTCTGTACTGAACTATTATCTACTGAACTATTCTCTACTGTACTATTCTCTACTGAACAATGATCTACTGAACTATTATCTACTGAACTATTCTCTACTGAACTATTATCTACTGAACTCTTCTATTCTCTACTATACTGAACTATTATCTACTGAACTATTCTCTACTGAACTATTCTCTACTGAACTATTCTCTATTCTACTGAACTATTCTCTACTGAACTATTCTCTACTGAACTATTCTCTACTGAACTATTCTCTATTGTACTGTAGTATTCTCTACTGAACTATTCTCTACTGTACTGAACTATTCTCTACAGAACTATTCTCTACTGAACTATTCTCTACTGAACTATTCTCTATTGTACTGAACTAGTCTCTACTGAACTATTCTCTACTGAACTATTCTCTACTGAACTATTCTCTACTGAACTATTCTCTACTGAACTATTCTCTATTGTACTGAACTATTCTCTACTGAACTATTGCCTACTTTACTATTCTCGACTGAATTATGATATACTGTACTATTCTCTACTGAACTATTCCCTATTGACCTGAACTATTCTCTCCTGAACTATTCTCTATTCTACTGAACTATTCTCTACTGAACTATTCTCTACTGAATTGTACTATTCTCTACTATACTTCTCTCTACTGAACTATTCTCTACTATACTATTCTAAACTGAACTCTGCTGTACTGAACTATTATCTACTGAACTATTCTCTACTGAACTATTCCCTATTGTACTGAACTATTCTCTACTGTACTATTCTCTACTGAACTATTCTCTACTATACTATTCTCTATTGAACTATTTTCTTCTGAACTATTCTCTACTGAGCTATTCTCTACTGAACTGTTCTCTACTGAAATATTCTCTCTTGTACTGAACTATTCTCGACTGAACTTTTCTCTTCTGTACTGAACTATTATCTACTGAACTATTCTCTACTGTACTATTCTCTACTGAACAATGATCTACTGAACTATTATCTACTGAACTATTATCTACTGAACTATTATCTACTGAACTCTTCTATTCTCTACTATACTCTATTCTACTGAACTATTCTCTACTGAACTATTCTCTACTGAACTATTCTCTAATGAACTATTCTCTATTGTACTGTAGTATTCTCTACTGAACTATTCTCTTCTGTACTGAACTATTATCTACTGAACTATTCTCTACTGTACTATTCTCTACTGAACAATGATCTACTGAACTATTATCTACTGAACTATTATCTACTGAACTATTATCTACTGAACTCTTCTATTCTCTACTATACTGAACTATTATCTACTGAACTATTCTCTACTGAACTATTCTCTACTGAACTATTCTCTATTCTACTGAACTATTCTCTACTGAACTATTCTCTACTGAACTATTCTCTACTGAACTATTCTCTATTGTACTGTAGTATTCTCTACTGAACTATTCTCTACTGTACTGAACTATTCTCTACAGAACTATTCTCTACTGAACTATTCTCTACTGTACTATTCTCTACTGAATTATGATATACTCTACTATTCTCTACTGAACTATTCCCTATTGACCTGAACTATTCTCTTCTGAACAATTCTCTATTGTACTGAACTATTCTCTACTGAACTGTACAATTCTCTACTACACTACTCTCTACTGTACTGAACTATCCTCTACTGTACTATTCTCTACTGAACTGTACTGTTCTCTACTACACTATTCTCCTCTGAACTATTCTCTATTGTACTGAACTATTCTCTACTGAACTATTCTCTACTGAACTATTCTCTATTGTACTGAACTGTTCTCTACTGAACTATTATCTACTGAACTATTCTCTATTGTACTGAACTTTTCTCTACTGTACTATTCTCTACTGAACTGAACTGTTCTCTACTACACTATTCTCCTCTGAACTATTATCTATTGTACTGAACTATTCTATACTGAACTATTCTCTACTGAACTATTCTCTACTGAACTATTCTCTATTGTACTGAACTATTCTCTACTGAACTATTCTCTACTGAACTATTCTCTACTGAACTATTCTCTATTGTACTGTAGTATTCTCTACTGAACTATTCTCTACTGTACTGAACTATTCTCTACAGAACTATTCTCTACTGAACTATTCTCTACTGTACTATTCTCTACTGAATTATGATATACTCTACTATTCTCTACTGAACTATTCCCTATTGACCTGAACTATTCTCTTCTGAACAATTCTCTATTGTACTGAACTATTCTCTACTGAACTGTACAATTCTCTACTACACTACTCTCTACTGTACTGAACTATCCTCTACTGTACTATTCTCTACTGAACTGTACTGTTCTCTACTACACTATTCTCCTCTGAACTATTCTCTATTGTACTGAACTATTCTCTACTGAACTATTCTCTACTGAACTATTCTCTATTGTACTGAACTGTTTCTCTACTGAACTATTATCTACTGAACTATTCTCTATTGTACTGAACTAGTCTCTACTGAACTATTCTCTACTGAACTATTCTCTATTGTACTGAACTTTTCTCTACTGTACTATTCTCTACTGAACTGAACTGTTCTCTACTACACTATTCTCCTCTGAACTATTATCTATTGTACTGAACTATTCTATACTGAACTATTCTCTACTGAACTATTCTCTACTGAACTATTCTCTATTGTACTGAACTATTCTCTACTGAACTATTCTCTACTTTACTATTCTCGACTGAATTATGATATACTGTACTATTCTCTACTGAACTATTCTCTATTGACCTGAACTATTCTGTACTGAACTATTCTCTACTGTACTATTCTCTACTGTACTATTCTCTACTGAACTATTCTCTATTGAACTGAACTTTCCTCTACTGTACTATTCTCTACTGTACTATTCTCTACTGTACTTTTCTCTACTGAACTATTCTCTATTGAACTGAACTTTCCTCTACTGTACTATTCTCTACTGAACTATTCTCTACTGAACTATTCTCTACTGAACTATTTTCTATTGTACTGAACTATTCTCTACTGAACTATTATCTACTGAACTATTATCTACTGAACTCTTCTATTCTCTACTATACTGAACTATTATCTACTGAACTATTCTCTACTGAACTATTCTCTATTCTACTGAACTATTCTCTACTGAACTATTCTCTACTGAATTGTACTATTCTCTACTATACTTCTCTCTACTGAACTATTCTCTACTATACTATTCTAAACTGAACTCTGCTGTACTGAACTATTATCTACTGAACTATTCTCTACTGAACTATTCCCTATTGTACTGAACTATTCTCTACTGTACTATTCTCTACTGAACTATTCTCTACTATACTATTCTCTACTGAACTATTTTCTTCTGAACTATTCTCTACTGAGCTATTCTCTACTGAACTGTTCTCTACTGAAATATTCTCTCTTGTACTGAACTATTCTCGACTGAACTTTTCTCTTCTGTACTGAACTATTATCTACTGAACTATTCTCTACTGTACTATTCTCTACTGAACAATGATCTACTGAACTATTATCTACTGAACTATTATCTACTGAACTATTATCTACTGAACTCTTCTATTCTCTACTATACTCTATTCTACTGAACTATTCTCTACTGAACTATTCTCTACTGAACTATTCTCTATTCTACTGAACTATTCTCTACTGAACTATTCTCTACTGAACTATTCTCTACTGAACTATTCTCTATTGTACTGTAGTATTCTCTACTGAACTATTCTCTACTGTACTGAACTATTCTCTACAGAACTATTCTCTACTGAACTATTCTCTACTGTACTATTCTCTACTGAATTATGATATACTCTACTATTCTCTACTGAACTATTCCCTATTGACCTGAACTATTCTCTTCTGAACAATTCTCTATTGTACTGAACTATTCTCTACTGAACTGTACAATTCTCTACTACACTACTCTCTACTGTACTGAACTATCCTCTACTGTACTATTCAATACTGAACTGTACTGTTCTCTACTACACTATTCTCCTCTGAACTATTCTCTATTGTAATGAACTATTCTCTACTGAACTATTCTCTACTGAACTATTCTCTATTGTATTTAACTGTTCTCTACTGAACTATTATCTACTGAACTATTCTCTATTGTACTGAACTAGTCTCTACTGAACTATTCTCTACTGAACTATTCTCTATTGTACTGAACTTTTCTCTACTGTACTATTCTCTACTGAACTGAACTGTTCTCTACTACACTATTCTCCTCTGAACTATTATCTATTGTACTGAACTATTCTATACTGAACTATTCTCTACTGAACTATTCTCTACTGAACTATTCTCTATTGTACTGAACTATTCTCTACTGAACTATTCTCTACTGAACTATTCTCTATTGTACTGTAGTATTCTCTACTGAACTATTCTCTACTGTACTGAACTATTCTCTACAGAACTATTCTCTACTGAACTATTCTCTACTGTAATATTCTCTACTGAATTATGATATACTCTACTATTCTCTACTGAACTATTCCCTATTGACCTGAACTATTCTCTTCTGAACAATTCTCTATTGTACTGAACTATTCTCTACTGAACTGTACAATTCTCTACTACACTACTCTCTACTGTACTGAACTATCCTCTACTGTACTATTCTCTACTGAACTGTACTGTTCTCTACTACACTATTCTCCTCTGAACTATTCTCTATTGTACTGAACTATTCTCTACTGAACTATTCTCTACTGAACTATTCTCTATTGTACTGAACTGTTCTCTACTGAACTATTATCTACTGAACTATTCTCTATTGTACTGAACTAGTCTCTACTGAACTATTCTCTACTGAACTATTCTCTATTGTACTGAACTTTTCTCTACTGTACTATTCTCTACTGAACTGAACTGTTCTCTACTACACTATTCTCCTCTGAACTATTATCTATTGTACTGAACTATTCTATACTGAACTATTCTCTACTGAACTATTCTCTACTGAACTATTCTCTATTGTACTGAACTATTCTCTACTGAACTATTCTCTACTTTACTATTCTCGACTGAATTATGATATACTGTACTATTCTCTACTGAACTATTCTCTATTGACCTGAACTATTCTCTATTGAACTATTCTCTATTGACCTGAACTATTC
The DNA here is from genome assembly GCF_905237065.1 of Salmo salar. NCBI lineage: Eukaryota > Metazoa > Chordata > Actinopteri > Salmoniformes > Salmonidae > Salmo > Salmo salar. The sequence continues at coordinate 183,925 of NW_025548602.1, forward strand.
TGTACTGAACTATTCTCTACTGTACTATTCTCTACTGTACTATTCTCTACTGAACTATTCTCTATTGAACTGAACTTTCCTCTACTGTACTATTCTCTACTGTACTATTCTCTACTGTACTTTTCTCTACTGAACTATTCTCTATTGAACTGAACTTTCCTCTACTGTACTATTCTCTACTGAACTATTCTCTACTGAACTATTCTCTACTGAACTATTTTCTATTGTACTGAACTATTCTCTACTGAACTATTATCTACTGAACTATTATCTACTGAACTCTTCTATTCTCTACTATACTGAACTATTATCTAATGAACTATTCTCTACTGAACTATTCTCTACTGAACTATTCTCTACTGAACTATTCTCTATTCTACTGAACTATTCTCTACTGAACTATTCTCTACTGAACTATTCTCTACTGAACTATTCTCTATTGTACTGTAGTATTCTCTACTGAACTATTCTCTACTGTACTGAACTATTCTCTACAGAACTATTCTCTACTGAACTATTCTCTACTGTACTATTCTCTACTGAATTATGATATACTCTACTATTCTCTACTGAACTATTCCCTATTGACCTGAACTATTCTCTTCTGAACTATTCTCTATTGTACTGAACTCTTCTCTACTGAACTCTTCTATTCTCTACTATACTGAACTATTATCTACTGAACTATTATCTACTGAACTATTCTCTACTGAACTATTGTCTACTGAACTATTCTCTATTGTACGGATCTATTCTCTACAGAACTATTCTCTACTGAACTATTCTCTATTGTACTCTACTATTCTTTACTGTACTATTCTCTACTGAACTATTCTCTACTGAACTATTCTCTATTGACCTGAACTATTATCTACTGAACTATTCTCTATTGTACTGAACTATTCTCTACTGAACTTTTCCCCACTTAACTATACTCTACTGAACTATTCTCTACTGTACTATTCTCTACTGAACTGTACAATTCTCTACTGTACTATTCTCTACTGAACTATTCTCTATTGTACTGACCTATTCTCTACTGAACTATTCTCTACTGAACTATTCTCTATTGTACTGAACAATTCTTTACTGAACTATTCTCTACTGAACTATTCTCTACTCTACTTTTCTCAGCCGTACTATTCTCTACTGTACTATTCTCTACTGTACTATTCTCTACTGAACTATTCTCTATTGAACTGAACTTTCCTCTACTGTACAATTCTCTACTGTACTATTCCCTATTCAACTATTATCTACTGAACTATTCTCTACTAAACTATTCTCTACTGTACTGAACTATTCTCTACTGAACTATTCTCAACTGAACTATTCTCTATTGACCTGAACTGTTCTCTACTGAACTATTCTCTACTGTACTGAACTATTCTCTACTGTACTATTCTCTACTGAACTATTCTCTACTGAACTATTCTCTATTGACCTGAACTATTTTCTACTGAACTATTCTCTATTGTACTGAACTATTCTCTACTGAACTCTTCTATTCTCTACTGAACTATTCTCTACTGAACTATTCTCTATTGACCTGAACTATTCTCTACTGAACTATTCTCTATTGACCTGAACTTTTCTCTACTGAACTATTCTCTACTGTACTGAACTATTCTCTACTGTACTATTCTCTACTGAACTATTCTCTACTGAACTATTATCTACTGAACTATTTTCTACTGAACTATTTTCTATTGTACTTAACTATTCTCTACTGAACTTTTCTCTTCTGTACTGAACTATTATCTACTGAACTATTCTCTACTGAACTGTTCTCTACTGAATGGTTCTCTACTGAAATATTATCTACTGATCTATTCTCTACTGAACTATTTTATATTGTGCTGAACTAATCTCTACTGAACTATTCTCTACTGTACTGAACTATTCTCTACTGTACTATTTTCTACTGAACTATTCTCTACTGAACTATTATCTACTGAACTATTCTCTAATGAACTATTTTCTATTGTACTTAACTATTCTCTACTGAACTATTCTCTATTGTACTGAACTATTCTATACTGGACTATTCTCTTCTGAACTATTCTCTACTGAACAATTCTCTATTGTACTGTAGTATTCTCTACTGAACTGTTGTCTACTGTACTGAATTATTCTATGCTGAACTATTCTCTACTGAACTATTCTCTATTGTACTGAACTTTTCTCTACTGTACTATTCTCTACTTAACTAAACTGTTCTCTACTACACTATTCTCCTCTGAACTATTCTCTATTGTACTGAACTATTCTCTACTGAACTATTCTCTACTGAACTTTTCTCTATTGACCTGAACTATTCTCTACTGAACTATTCTCTATTGACCCGAACTATGCTCTACTGTACTATTCTCTACTGAACTATTCTCTACTGAACTATTTTCTATTGTACTTAACTATTCTCTACTGAACTTTTCTCTTCTGTACTGAACTATTATCTACTGAACTATTCTCTACTGTACTATTCTCTACTGTACTATTCTCTACTGAACTATTCTCTACTGAACTATTCTCTACTGAACTTTTCTCTATTGACCTGAACTATTCTCTACTGAACTATTCTCTATTGACCCGAACTATGCTCTACTGTACTATTCTCTACTGAACTATTCTCTACTGAACTATTATCTACTGAACTATTCTCTACTGAACTATTTTCTATTGTACTTAACTATTCTCTACTGAACTTTTCTCTTCTGTACTGAACTATTATCTACTGTACTATTCTCTACTGTACTATTCTCTACTGTACTATTCTCTACTGAACTATTCTCTACTATACTATTCTCTACTGAACTATTTTCTACTGAACTATTCTCTACTGGACTATTCTCTACTGAACTGTTCTCTACTGAAATATTATCTACTTAACTATTCTCTACTGAACTATTTCATATTGTGCTGAACTATTCTCTACTGTACTGAACTATTCTCTACTGTACTATTTTCTACTGAACTATTCTCTACTGAACTATTATCTACTGAACTATTCTCTACTGAACTATTTTCTATTGTACTTAACTATTCTCTACTGAAATTTTCTCTTCTGTACTGAACTATTATCTACTGAACTATTCTCTACTGTACTATTCTCTACTGTACTATTCTCTACTGAACTATTCTCTACTATACTTTTCTCTACTGAACTATTTTCTACTGAACTATTCTCTACTGAACTATTCTCTACTGAACTGTTCTCTACTGAAATATTGTCTATTTTACTGAACTATTCTCTATTGTACTGAACTATTCTCTACTGAACTATTATCTACTGAACTATTTTCTATTGTACTGAACTATTATCTACTGAACTCTTCTATTATCTACTATACTGAACTATTCTCTACTGAACTATTTTCTACTGAACTATTCTCTACTGAACTATTTTCTACTTTACTGAACTATTCTCTACTGTTCTATTCTCTACTGAACAGTACTGTTCTCTACTACACTATTCTCCTCTGAACTATTCTCTATTGTACTGAACTATTCTCTACTGAACTATTCTCTACTGAACTATTCTATATTGTACTGAACTGTTCTCTACTGAACTATTATCTACTGAACTATTCTCTATTGTACTGGACTATTCTCTGCTGAACTATTGTCTACTGTACTGAACTATTCTAAGCTGAACTATTCCCTACTGAACTATTCTCTACTGGACTATATTCTTCTGAACTATTCTCTACTGAACAATTCTCTATTGTACTGTAGTATTCTCTACTGAACTATTGTCTACTGTACTGAACTATTCTATGCTGAACAATTCTCTACTGAACTATTCTCTATTGTACTGAACTTTTCTCTACTGTACTATTCTCTACTGAACTATTCTCTATTGACCTGAACTATTCTCTACTGAACTATTCTCTATTGTACTGAACTATTGTCTACTGAACTCTTCTATTCTCTACTATACTGAACTATTATCTACTGAACTATTCTCTACTGAACTATTCTCTACTGAACTGTACTATTATCTACTATACAACTCTCTACTGAACTATTCCCTACTATACTATTCTAAACTGAACTCTTCTCTACTGAACTATTCTCTACTGAACTATTATCTACTGAACTATTCTCTACCGAACTATTCTCTATTGTACTGTACTATTCTCTACTGAACTATTCCCTATTGTACTGAAGTATTCTCTACTGAACTATTCGCTACTGAACTCTTCTCTGCTGAACTATTCTCTACTGAACTATTCTCTATTGAACTATTTTCTATTGTACTGAACTATTCTCTACTGAACTATTCTCTACGGTACTGAACTATTCTCTACTGTACTATTCTCTATTGTACTGAACTATTCTCTACTGAACTATTCTCTACTGAACTATTCTCTACTGTACTATTCTCTATTGTACTGAACTATTCTCTACTGAACTATTCTCTACTGAACTATTCTCTACTGAACTAGAGAACTACTCTCTACTGTACTGAACTCTACTGTTCGTCATGTGTCAAATACAATTTAATTTGATGATTTTATTTATTATCATACTTTTACTATGTCAAAATGTCTCTGCCTGAGGAAGACTTCATAAGGCAGTCCATTCATTTGATCAGGGGTAGGCTTAAATATTACTATTCTGAGTAGTGTTATGTTTCTGTTTGAACAGGAGCGGTTGCTCCACAGACAGCCGGATGGCCACCCTACCAGACCCCCAGGGGATAGCAGCAGTATTCACAGACAGCCGGATTGCCACCCTACCAGACCCCTCACAGCCCCAGGGGACTGCAGCAGTATCCACAGACAGCCAGATGGCCACCCTACCAGACCCCCCACACACACACACACACACAGCCCCAGGGGACAGCAACGGTATTCACAGACAGCCGGATGGCCACGCTACCAGACCCCCCACAGCCCCAGGGGACAGCAGCAGTATTCACAGACAGCCGGATGGCCACCCTACCAAATCAAACCAAATCAAATCAAATGTATTTATATAGCCCTTCTTACATCAGCTGATATCACAAAGTGCTGTACAGAAACCCAGCCTAAAACCCCAAACAGCAAGCAATGCAGGTGTAGAAGCACGGTGGCTAGGAAAAACTCCCTAGAAAGGCCAAAACCTAGGAAGAAACCTAGAAAGGAATCAGGCTTTGAGGGGTGGCCAGTCCTCTTCTGGCTGTGCCGGTGGAGATTATAACAGCACATGGCCTAGATGTTCAAATGTTCATAAATGACCAGCATTTGTCAAATAATAATAACCATAGTAGTTGTCGAGGGTGCAACAAGTCAGTAACACAAGAGTAAGTGTCAGTTGGCTTTTTCATAGCCGATCTTTGAGAGTATCTCTACCGCTCCTGCTGTCTCTAGAGAGTTGAAAACAGCAGGTCTGGGACAGGTAGCACGTCCAGTGAATAGGTCAGGGGTTCTAGCAGGTCTGGGACAACAGGTCTGGGACAGGTAGCACGTCCGGTGAACAGGTCAGGGTTCCATAGCTGCAGGCAGAACAGTTGGAACTGGAGCAGCAGCATGGCCAGGTGAACTGGGGACAGCAAGGAGTCATCAAGCCAGGTAGTCCTGAGGCATGGTCCTAGGGCTCAGGTCCTCCGAGACAGAGAAAGAAAGAAAGAGAAAGAGAGAATTAGAGAGAGCATATTTAAATTCACACAGGACACCGGAAAAGACAAGAGAAATACTCCAGATGTGACAGACTGACCCTAGCCCCCGACACATAAATTACTGCAGCATAAATCCTGGAGGCTGAGACAGGAGGGGTCAGGAGACACTGTGGCCCCATCCGATGAAAGCCCCAGACAGGGCCAAACAGGTAGGATATAACCCCACCCACTTTGCCAAAGCACAGCCTCCACACCACTGGAGGGATATCTCCAACCACCAACATACCATCCCGGGACAAGGCCGAGTATAGCCCACAAAGATCTCCGCCACAGCACAGCCCAAGGGGGGGCGCCAACCCAGACAGGAAGACCACGTCAGTGACTCAACCCACTCAAGTGACGCACCCCTCCCAGGGACGGCATGGAAGAACACCAGTAAGCCAGTGACACAGCCCCGTAATAGGGGTAGAGGCAGAGAATCCCAGTGGAAAGAGGGGAAACCGGCCAGGCAGAGACAGCAAGGGCGGTTCGTTGCTCCAGCCTTTCCGTTCACCTTCACACCCCTGGGCCAGACTACACTTAATCATAGGACCTACTGAAGAGATATGTCTTCAGTAAAGACTTAAAGGTTGAGACTGAGTCTGCGTCTCTCACATGGGTAGGCAGACTATTCCATAAAAATGGAGCTCTATAGGAGAAAGCCCTGCCTCCAGCTGTTTGCTTAGAACAATTAGGAACAATTAGGAGGCCCGCGTCTTGTGACCGTAGCGTACGTGTAGGTATGTACGCAGGACCAAATCGGAAAGATAGGTAGGAGCAAGCCCATGTAATGCTTTGTAGGTTAGCAGTAAAACCTTGAAATCAGCCCTTGCCTTAACAGGAAGCCAGTGTAGGGAGGCTAGCACTGGAGTAATATGATCAAATTTTTTGGTTCTAGTCAGGATTCTAGCAGCCGTATTTAGCACTAACTGAAGTTTATTTAGTGCTTTATCTGGGTAGCCGGAAAGTAGAGCATTGCAGTAGTCCAACCTAGAAGTAACAAAAGCATGGATAAATTTTTCTGCATCATTTTTGGACAGAAAGTTTCTGATTTTTGCAATGTTACGTAGATGGAAAAAAGCTGTCCTTGAAACAGTCTTGATATGTTCTTCAAAAGCGAGATCAGGGTCCAGAGTAACGCCGAGGTCCTTCACAGTTTTATTTGAGACGACTGTACAACCATCCAGATTAATTGTCAGATTCAACAGAAGATCTCTTTGTTTCTTGGGACCCAGAACAAGCATCTCTGTTTTGTCCGAGTTTAAGAGTAGAAAGTTTGCAGCCATCCACTTCCTTATGTCTGAGACACAGGCTTCTAGCGAGGGCAATTTTGGGGCTTCACCATGTTTCATTGAAATGTACAGCTGTGTGTCATCCGCATAGCAGTGAAATTTAACATTATGTTTTCGAATGACATCCCCAAGAGGTAAAATATATAGTGAAAACAATAGTGGTCCTAAAACGGAACCTTGAGGAACACTGAAATTTACAGTTGATTTGTCAGAGGACAAACCATTCACAGAGACAAACTGATATCTTTCCGACAGATAAGACCTAAACCAGGCCAGAACTTGTCCATGTAGACCAATTTGGGTTTCCAATCTCTCCAAAAGAATGTGGTGATCAATGGTATCAAAAGCAGCACTAAGATCTAGGAGCACGAGGACAGACGCAGAACCTCGGTCTGACGTCATTAAAAGGTCATTTACCACCTTCACAAGTGCAGTCTCAGTGCTATGATGGGGTCTAAAACCAGACTGAAGTGTTCGTATACATTGTTTGTCTTCAGGAAGGCAGTGAGTTGCTGTGCAACAGCTTTTTCAAAAATGTTTGAGAGGAATGGAAGATTCGATATAGGCCGATAGTTTTTTATCATTTCTGGGTCAAGATTTGGCTTATTCAGGACAGACTTTATTACTGCCTCTTTTAGTGAGTTTGGTACACATCCGGTGGATAGAGAGCCGTTTATTATGTTCAACATAGGAGGGCCAAACACAGAAAGCAGCTCTTTCAGTAGTTTAGTTGGAATAGGGTCTAGTATGCAGCTTGAGGGGGACAGCAGCAGTATTCACAGACAGCCTAATGGCCACCCTTCCAGCCCCAGGGGACAGCAGCAGTATTCACAGACAGCCGGATGGCCACCCTACCAGACCCCCCCCCACACACACACACACACACAGCCACAGGGGACAGCAGCGGTATTCACAGACAGCCGGATGGCCACCCCACCAGACCCCCACAGCCCCAGGGGACAGCAGCAGTATTCACAGACAGCCTAATGGCCACCCTTCCAGCCCCAGGGGACAGCAGCAGTATTCACAGACAGCCGGATGGCCACCCCACCAGACCCCCCACAGCCCCAGAGGACAGCAGCAGTATTCACAGACAGCCGGATGGCCACCCTACCAGACCCCCCACAGCCTCAGGGGACAGCAGCAGTATTCACAGACAGCCGGATGGCTACTCCACAGCCCCAGGGGACAGACACAGACACACAAACACACAGATAAATAGACACACAAACACACACAGAAAAACAGAAACACAGATACTTATTTTATTTATTTAATTCGCAAAATTATGCAACACCCAATTCCCCTGTGTGAAAAAGTTTTGCCCCTTAGACTCAATAACTGGTTGTTTCACCTTTAGCTTCAATGACTCAAACCAAACACTTCCTGTAGTTGTTGATCAGTCTCTCAGTTGTCTAGCATGAACTGGTCGTTTCAAGTCCTGCCACAACATCTCACTTGGGATTAAGTCTAGACTTTGACTAGGCCACTACAAAACCTCAAATGTGTTGCATTTTTTATTTATTTATTTTTACCCGCTTTTTATCCCCAATTTCATCGTATCCAATTGTTAGTAGTTACTGTCTTGTTAGTAATTACTGTCTTGTCTCATCGCTGCAACTCCCATACGGACTCGGGAGAGGCGAAGGTTGAGAGCCATGCGTCCTCCGAAACACAACCCAACCAAGCTGCACTGCTTCTTGACACAGTGCCCCACTTAACCCAGAAGCCAGCCGCACCAATGTGTCAGAGGAAACACTGTACACCTGGCGACCTGGTCAGCGTGCACTGCGCCCGGCCCGCCACAGGAGTCGCTAGTGCGCGATGAGACAAGGATATCCCCTGCCGGCCAAACACTCCCTAACCCAGACAACACTGGGCCAATTGTGCACCGCCCCATGGGCCTCCCGGTCGCAGCCAGAGTCTCTGGTGTCACAGCTAGCACTGCCTTAGACCACTGCGCCACCCAGGAGGCTAAAATGTGTTGCTTTTTAACCATTTTCATGTTGACTTGATTGTGTATTTTGGATAATTGTCTTGCTGCATGGCCCAGCGGTGGTTCAGCTTCAGTTCACAGACGGATGACCTGATATTCTCCTGTAGAATTCTCTGATACAGAGCAGAATTTATGGTTCCTTCTAGAAAAGCATCCCCAAACCATCACACTACCACCACCATGCTTGTCCATTGGCATAAGGTTCTTACTGTGGTATGAAGTGTTTGGTTTTCGCCAGGCATAATGGGACCCATCTCATCCAAAAAGTTATACTTTTGACTCATCTGTCCATAGAACATTATTCCAAGAGTCTTGATGATCATCCAGGTGCTTTTTTGGCAAACTTGAGTAAACTTTTTGGACTTTTCTCTCTCCTTCTCCTCCCTCTGTTCCCCAGGTGTACTATCTCCACTTCCCCTGACCCTCTCCTCTCCTCTTCCTCCTCTACCCCTACCTCTGCCAGTTGTGTTCATCTTCTCTCTCTCCTTCTCCTCCCTCTGTTCACCAGGTGTACTATCTCAACTTCACGGACATTGCCAGCTACGAGGTGATGGTAGACTCCAGCCCCTTCCTGCGTTGTACCTGCAGCATCGAGACAGGTCAGAGGAAGTTCAACACATGTTACACGTCAGCCTGCTGAGGGCGGGACAAAGGATCTCCATCAGGATGGTCTATGATGACACGCTGATCAGCATGACCAATCATACTACCTTCCTGGGGTATGACCAATACGGCACCACTGCCTGGGGCTCCCTGACCAATCACACCTCCTTTCTGGCGCTCCATGACCAATCACACTAGGTTCCTGTGGAGCGTCCGGCTGGGGAGACTCCCACTACTGGACACTACTATGTAGTACAATCAATCACACCAGGGTCATATTCATTAGTGCCTTCCGTACCAAAACGTTTTGCAACAGACATTTTTTAAACTATTATGGAAATAGTCTGGGTAGCCATTTGATTAGATGTTCAGGAGTCTTATGGCTTGGGGGTAGAAGCTGTTTAGAAGCCTCTTGGACCTAGACTTGGCGCTCCGGTACCACTTGCCGTGCGGTAGCAGAGAGAACAGTCCATGACTTGTGTGGCCGGAGTCTTTGACAATTTTTAGGGCCTTCTTCTGACACCGCCTGGTATAGAGGTCCTGGATGGCAGGAAGCTTAGCCCCAGTGATGTACTGGGCTGTACACATTACCCTTTGTAGTGTCTTGAGGTCGGAGGCCGAGCAGTTGCCATACTAGGCAGTGATGCAACCCGTCAGGATGCTCTCGATGTTGCAGCTGTAGAACTTTTTGAGGATCTGGAGATCCACGCCAAATCTTTTCAGTCTCCTAAAGGGAAATAGGTTTTGTCGTGCCCTCTTCACGACTGTCTCGGTGTGCTTGAACCATGTTTGTTTGTTGGTGATGTGAACACCAAGGAACTTGAAGCTCTCAACCTGCTCCACTACAGCCCCATCGATGAGAATGGGGGTGTGCTCGGTCCTCCTTTTCCTGTAGTCCACAACCATCTCCTTCACCACACCTTCATTGATTTGATCTCTACCCTGAATGAATAGCAGTGTAAATAGTATGCTGTTCTCATGCTTGCGTTCAAGGTCAGAATATGCATAAAGAGAAAATTGCATAAAAAGGGAATAACATTCCATTTTCACGCTCTTAACTCCGGTCGGAATCAGGACCATGACTGTACATACTACTACAGTACTACAGCAGATCGTTGTCCCCACTCTGCCGTGAAACACCTGATTCAGATCGTAGTACTACAGTACTACATCAGATCGTTGTCCCCGCTCTGTCGTGAAACACCTGATTCAGATCGTACTACTACAGTACTACAGCAGATCGTTGTCCCCGCTCCACCGTGAAACACCTGATTCAGATCATCATAGTGCTGAAGACCAGTTGATTACTTTCACCTTTCCCAAAATAATGCTTTCCTGAGCCCGCTGATTAAGACAGGTGGCCATTTTAGTTTAATAATGCTTTCCTGAGCCCCCCTGATAAAGACAGATGGCCATTTTAGTTAAATAATGCTTTCCTGAGCCCTCTGATGAAGACAGGAGGCCATTTTCGTTTAATAATGCTTTCCTGAGCCCCTGATAAAGACAGGAGGCCATTTAGTTTAATAATGCTTTCCTGAGCCCACTGATAAAGACAGGAGGCCATTTTAGTTTAATAATGCTTTCCTGAGCCCGCTGATAAAGACAGGAGGCCATTTTTAGTTTAATAATGCTTTCCCGAGCCCCCTGATGAAGACAGGAGGCCATTTTAGACAGTTCTGGTTCTAGCCAGTCAAATATTTTTATTTACTGTAGTCTTGGTTCTCTAATCTGAAAGATAAACACGTTTTTATAAACAGGAAGGATACTGCGCTGACACATACTGTTTTATAACATTTGTATGGTGCCTGAATTCTCCCAGCCTGTGGTATTGATTGATAGAGGTTAGCAAAGGGTCTGAATACTTATGTAAATAAGATATTTCTATATTTCTAAAAATCTGTCGACTCGTTGTCATTATGGGGTGTTGTGTGAAGATTGATGAGGATTATTTATTATTTAATCCATTTTAGAATAAAGCTGCAAAATGTGGAAAAGGGAATGGGTCTGAATACTTTCTGAATGCACAGTATGTGAGTCTGGGAGTTTCACAATCAACTGCAAACTCACTCTGCTGTCTGCCCTAATCTGAACTCACTCTGCTGTCTGCCCTAATCTGAACTCACTCTGCTGTCTTCCCCTAATCTGAAGTCACTCTGCTGTCTGCCCTAATCGGAACTCACTCTGCTGTCTGCCCTAATCTGAACTCACTCTAAACAGGTTGTACAGGCTGCCTCCCCTAATGCACCCTTTCCACCAAAGCCAATTCTACAGAAACAATAACAGTGGCTGTCTTTAAAAAAATACTTCCTCATTTATGTTTTGATTCTGAAACGGAAACACATTCTAAACTTCCGGGGTCAAGAAAATGTTATGGGTGCATCCCAAATGCCTATAGGCCCTGAGCAAAAGTAGTGCGCTAAAAAGGGAATAGAGTTCCATTGGGAAGTGTGGCCATTATTGAAGTGTGACAACACCCTGTCAGTGTGTTGTGAGGACATATCTCTATGCCTGACCATGCTGTACGGTGTTTTACTATTTGTATCAACATTAACTGTATTTTTTAGCTTCTTCCTTGTATACAAAGTAACAGTTCTACAAGATGATATTAACAAACTCAGAGGAGATATTTCAAACCTAATGCCACATTCTAAAGAATCCACTGACAGGATGATCACTGGTATGTCCAGAACATGGGAGGTATGTGATTTTTAAATTGTGTATATAGGTAGCAGTTACTACACAGGTTTATGTTCTAAGGATAGCTTGCACAAGACTAACGTGTGGATAACATAGAGATAATTTACTCCACTATTGTTTAAAAGCTCTAAGGAGCATAATGTTTATTGCATTGTCTTATGTTCTGAGGAGGACATGTTTAATTTGACCTTTATTTAACTAGGCAAGTAGGTTAAGAACAAATTCTTATTTTCAATGACGGCCTAGGAACAGCGGGTTAACTGCCTTGTTCAGGAGCAGAACAACAGATTTGTACCATGTCAGCTTGGGGATTCGAACTTGCAACTTTTCGGTTACTAGCCCAACACTCTAACCACTAGGCTACCCTGACCCCCCTGTATGTAAAGGGAGATACTTTTATTTGCCTTCTGTTTCCTGTCAGAGATCAAAGCAAGCAGCTTCCCTAAATTCACAGCAACAGAGACAGACAGAGAAAGACTCTCAGACTCTGTGTTCACCAACAGCATCCTCTCTGAGAATGAAATGGGAGCAGGCAGGCTGTAGTGGAGGTACAGTAGGTATGAGTTAGTGTCATTGAGCATTTAGGTCTTTGAGGACAGTTCATGTTTTTATGCCACCTTAAATATCTCACTAACTTTTCTGTCAGTAGTTCAGCAGTCGTTTCTGCAGCTGTCAGCCAACACAAAGGAACAGCCATTTGTTAGAGGTAAATACTTTACTCATTTTAATTTTTGGTTCAATCTCCATCACAAGCTAGGCGTGTTCTAACAACCTTAACAAAACAACAAACAACCTCACCAAGGAGTTAGGATCTCTTGGTGCAACAGCTAATTGTGGTGGGTTGTTAGTCGGCTGGTTCATATCCCAGATGGGGCTCCCCCAAAACAATTTGCGACTTATGTTATTTTTCTTCCCCAGAAAATGTGACGGTGATTCCTTGGACAGTTGCCTTGCATCAAGGGGAAGCCATCTCTTCCACTGGAGACAGAATCATCATCCAACAAGAAGGCTTCTTCATGGTGTTTGGCCAGGTATACTGTCAGAGATACCACCCCTTTGTCTTGCATATCAATGTACTTAATGGTTTATGCGGAAAATGTAAGGGAGATGGTTTGGTCACCATGCTAACCTTCCTTGAGGCCCCAGGCTTGGGAGATGGTTCAGTCACCATGCTAACCTTCCTTGAGGCCCTGGGCTTGGGAGATGGTTCGGTCACCATGCTAACCTTCCTTGAGGCCCTGGGCTTGGGAGATGGGTCGGGCACCATGCTAGCCTTCCTTGAGGGCTTGGGAGATGGGTCGGTCACCATGCTAACCTTGCTTGAGGCCCTAGGCTTGGGAGATGGTTTGGTCACCATGCTAACCTTCCTTGAGGCCCTGGGCTTGGGAGAGATGGTTTTGGTCACCATGCTAACCTTCCTTGAGGCCTTAGCTTGGGAGATGGTTTGGTCACCATGCTAACCTTGCTTGAGGCCCTAGGCTTGGGAGATGGTTTAGTCACCATGCTAACCTTCCTTGAAGCCCTGGGCTTGGGAGATGGTTTGGTCACCATGCTAACCTTCCTTGAGGCCCTGGGCTTGGGAGATGGTTTGGTGACCATGCTAACCCTCGAGGCCCTGGGCTTGGGAGATGGTTCAGTCACCATGCTAATCTAGAGGTGATAGGAACGCACACCTATTTAGGCGAGGTGCTGGCTAGCAAGTAGAACACTTGAAAAATTAAAGGAGAGCCGCACACTCTAGGAGCTCAGATGTATAATGTAATAACCAACGTTTGGACAGACAAGCTGTCTTCATCAGGGTGTAATGACAAACACTGCAGGATGACTTCGTTTATATCATGTCAAAGGACACACACAGGTGTCTGTAATCATGGCCGGGTGTGGCCTGATATCATTGGTTAATTATCATATATTAAAATAGTATACAAAAAACATAAATGGATAGCGTACGATCATAGATACAATTTGGCTCTATAAGCCTACACACTTTTACAATAGCAAAATCATAATAATCACAAGAATGGCTTCAGATCAAAGTCTATGTTGAGACCGAAAGGGCAAGGGTCTTTAAATTAAAGATCCAGGCAGCCTCTCGTTTTAACAATAAATTGTCGAGGTCACCCCTCTCTCCTAGGGAGGCTGGCGTGTTCGATGCCAATATAACGTAGGGACGAAATGGAGTGGTTTGCTTCCAAAAGTGGGCTGCAACTGGGTAAGTCAAGTTTTGCACCTAATGGTGCTACGATGCTCGAGATTTGTACTTTTAATTGACGCTTTTTTTTACCCACATCATTTTTACCACAAGGACAAGTTATAAGATAAATAACTGCCTTAGTGGAGCATGTGATAACACCCTTTGATTGGGATCTGTTTCCCTGTTTGGGGGTGTTTAAAGGATCTACATTTATAAGTGCCATTGCATTGAGTACAGCCATTACAGTTGTAGTTTTCCATCCAGTAGGGCGCAAATAGACGATGTGCAAGAATATCTTGGGGTGGTAAATCAGAGTTTACCAATTGATCTCTGAGATTTCTGCCCCGAGAATAACGGCCAAGGGAGGGTCCGAAAACACATTACCGATACTGTCATGGGATCTTAGAATGTGCCAATGTTTGTGAACCATTTGGTCACCATGCTAACCTTGCTTGAGGCCCCCCTAGGTGTTTGGCTCAGCAGGCTAATCTGGGAACACAGGAGACCTGGGTTAGAACCCTGTCAGCCAGTGTACTACATTACGATGACTACATGGTTCGTCCTGTTGTTTTCCCCCAGGTGTTGTTCCAGAGTCCAGCCACCATCATGGGTCACATAGTGCGAAGTCGAGGAACCAGTCGAGATCCACAGAGCTGCTCCGCTGTCTACAGGAGATGCCCCAGACCAACTGTGCCAATACCTGCACACACTGGAGGTGAACCCAACCCAACACCTGTGGTGTTTCCACTAGTGGGATACCCTTTGGTGGTACTTCCATCAGTGTTGTGAAAATGGGAGTTGAGTTGTAGGGGACAGAAATATTTATCATGTATGATACTATATAAATACCTCACGTGACTCGTAATGAGACTAAGCAATTGGCATATTAAAATATTGATCTGACTACATAAAGAAAATAAGCAATATGCAAGAGACTATGG